>NC_048226.1:53245843-53263866 GCF_002007445.2 Ailuropoda melanoleuca
CTTTTCCTAGCTAAAAGATTTACAACATTTAAAAGACTTAGGAAAAAATGGCCAAGAGTTATTTAATTAGATTTCAGTGTTAGCCTTCAGCATTGCCATTCTAGTAAATGTTTAAAGATTAGTTTTCCAACTTGATCCCAAAACCAGACAAAGACCCCACCAAAGAGGAAAATTATAGACCAATACCCTTGATAAACATGGATGCAAAAATTCTCCCCAAGTTACTAGCTAAAAAGATCCCACAGTACATTAAAAGGATTATTCACCACAACCAAGTGGGATTCATTTCTGGGCTGCAGGGTGGTTCAACAATCGTTAATCAATCAACGTGATACATTGCATTAATAAAAGAAAGGACAAGAACCATATGATTCTCTCAATAGTTGTAGAAAAAGCATTTGACACAGTACAGCATCCATTCATGATAAAAACTCTCCACACTGTAGGGATAGAGGGAAAATACTTCAATATCATAAAAGCCGTACAGGAAAAGCCCACAGAAAATATTATTCTCAACAGGGAAAAACTGAGAGCTTTTCCCTTAAGGTTGGGAATAGTACAGGGATGCCCACTCTCACCACTGTTATTCAACATAGCACTGGAAGTCCTAGCCTCAGCAGTCAGACAACGAAAAGAAATAAAAGGCATCAAAGTAGGCAAAAAAAAAGAAGTCAACTTCTCACTCTTCGCTGATGACATGACACTCTATGTATGAAATCCAAAAGATTCCACCTCAGAATTTCTAGAATTCATACACGAATTCAGCAAAGTGACAGGATAGAAAATCAATGCACAGAAATCAGTTGCATGTCTATACACTAACAATGAGGCAGAAGAAAGAGAAATCAAGGAATCCATCCCATTTACCACTGCACCAAAAAGAAAAACATAAGATACCTAGGAATAAACATAACCAAAGAGGTAAAGGATCTGTACTCTGAAAACTGTAGAACACTTATGAAAGAAACTGAGGAAGATACAAAGAAATGGAAAAAACATTTCATGCTCATAGATTGGAAGAACAAATATTGTTAAAATGTCTGTGATTCCCAGAGCAATCTATACATCAAAGCAATCCCTATCAAAATACTATCAATGTTTTTCACAGAGCTGGAACAAACAATCCTAAAATTTGTGTGGAACCAGAGAGAAAACCCAAATAGCCAGAGGAAAGTTGAAAAAGAAAACCAAAGCTGGAGGCATCACAATTCTGGACTTCAAGCTCTATTACAAAGCTATACTCGTCAAGACAGTACGGCGCTGGCACCAAAACAGACACATAGATTAATGGAACAGAACAGAGAACCCAGAAATGGACCCTCAACGCTATGGTCAACTAATCTTTGACAAAGCAGGAAAGAATATCCAATGGAAAAATGACAGTCTCTTCAACAAGTGGTGTTGGGAAAATTGGACAGCCACATGCAGAAGAATGAAACTGGACCACTTTCTTACACCACACACAAAAATAAACTCAAAATGGATGAAAGACCTAAATGTGAAACAGAAATCCATCAAAATGCTAGAAGGGAACATAGGCAATGACCTCTTGACCTCGGCCACAGCAACTTCTTGCTGGACATGGCTCCAAAGGCAAGAGAAACAAAAGCAAAAATGAACTATTGGGACTTCATCAAGATAAGCAGCTTTTGCACAGCAAAGGAAACAATCAATAAAACTAAAAGGCAACCTACAGAATGGGAGAAGATATTTGCAAATGTCTTCTCAGATAAATGGGTACTATCCAAAATCTACAAAGAACTTATCAAAGTCCACACCCAAAGAACAAAACAATCCAGTCAAGAAATGGACAGGAGACATGAACAGACATTTCTCCAAAGAAGCCATACAAATGGCCAACAGACACAGGAAAAACTGCTCAATATTACTCAGCATCAGGGAAATACAAATCAAAACCACAATGAGATACCATCTCACACCAATCTAAGTGGCTAGAGTAAGTCAGGGAAGGACAAATGCTGGTGAGGGGAACCCTCTTACGCAGTTGGTGGAATGCAAGCTGGTACAGCCATTCTGGAGAACAGTATGGAGGTTCCTCAAAACGTTAAAAATAGAGCTACCCTAGCACCCAACAATTGCACTACTAGGTATTTACCCCAAAGATACAAATGTAGTGCTCTGAAGGGCACCTTCTCCCCAATGTTTATAGCAGCAATGTCTACAACAGTCAAATTATGGAAAGAGTCCAGATGTCCGTCAAGAGATAAATGGATAAATGTGGTATATTTATACAATGGAATATTATTCAGCCATCAAAAAATGAAATCTTGCTATTTGCAATGATGTGGTTGGAACCAGAGGGTATTACGCTAAGTTAAATAAGTCAGAGAAAGACAATTATCACAGGATCTCACTGATATGTGGAATTTCAGAAACAAAATAAAGGAGCATAGAGGAATGGAGGGAGAAATAAAACAAGATGAAATCAGAGAGGGAGACAAAGCAAAAGGTACTCTTAACTGTAGGAAACTAACTGAGGGTTGCTGGAGGGGTGGGGAGTGGGGGGATGGGGTAACTGGGTGATGGGCATTAAGGAGGGCATGTGATATAATGAGCACCGGGTGTTATATACAACTGATGAATCACTTAACTCTACCTCTGAAACTAATAATATACTATATGTTAATTAATTGAATGTAAATAAAGTTAAATTAAATTAAAAAATAAAGATTAGTTATACAAAATGCTAATCCTAATGCTCTAATTTATAGTATTTGCCAATTTCCATGTGTAAATACCCACAGCATGCTAGTTTCAAGGTACCAACTCAGTATCATACTCTGTTTCTATGGAGCCACTGGAAACAGAACACAGCCTACAATGGGCCTTGAGTTGACCTTTTCCCTAAGAGTAAATGCAGATTCTCGTAATTCTATATGGTTCAGACCAGCTTAGTAGGAGGGTGCTTTTTGTAGAGAATAAAAGCTTTATCCAAATTAAACCATGCAAAAACTGGGTTAATATGGATGATCAACTGGATCCAGTATAAAAGGTATTTTTTCAATTACATGAATATCCAATAGGACAATGACAATTATGTATTGTGTAGGTCTGTTCTGTGTCATTCTTTAATGTTCACTGATTTTTCAAATAAAATTAAATAAGGAAATATTATACTGGTTTTTGTTCATAACTTTCAATAAGGCTTTTTAACACATAGGAAAATAGCATCACCAAAGGCAACACAATTTCTGGCCCTTCAGTTTCCAATAAAATTATATCTTAATCAGTCATTTGTTTTGCCCCATAAGCTCCTCTCTGCAATACACTACACCAAACCTACATCTCATTCCCAACACTACCAAGAATGTGATCTCTTTCTTATTTAATCTCCCATTCTCCATATTCCGTGAGAAAAGCAAGGGGAAATAATCATTTTACTTACTCCATTTCTTATTTACAGACTGTTGCTTGTTTTTTAAGCTCTATTTTTTTTTTTAGGGAAGTATTAGGTTTATACAAAATTTAACAGAGCCTATGTGGAGTTCCCATATATGCCTTCCAGCCCCACCTTCAGTATCCTCTATCGTTAATATTTTACATTACTGTGGTACACTTGTTAAAACTGATGAAATAGGACTCTATTATTATTAACTAAGTATGTAGTTTAGCCCGTATTAGGGCTTAGGGTTTATGTGGTACAGTTCAATGAGTTTTGACAAATGCATAATGTCACTGCCCTTAAAATCCTCCATGTTCCACCTATTCATCCCTCCTACACTCCTCTAAACCCCTGGCAATCACTGATCTTTTTACTGTCTCATAGTTTTGCCATTTCCGGAGTGTTACATAGTTGAAATCATACACTATGTAGTTTTATAGACTGGTTTCTTTTTTTTTTTTTTAAAGATTTTATTTATTTATTCGACAGAGATAGAGACAGCCAGCGAGAGAGGGAACACAAGCAGGGGGAATGGGAGAGGAAGAAGCAGGCTCACAGCAGAGGAGCCTGATGTGGGGCTCGATCCCATAACGCCGGGATCACGCCCTGAGCCGAAGGCAGACGCTTAACCGCTGTGCCACCCAGGCGCCCCTATAGACTGTTTTCTTTCATTTAGATATATGCATTTAAGGCTCCTCCATGTTTTTTCAAGGTTTAAAAGCTCATTTCATTTTATCACGGAATAATATTGCCTTGGATGGATGTACCAGTTATTTATCTATTCACCTATGGAAGGACATTGTGGGTGCTTCCAATTTTTTGGCAAACTGTGAGTAAACCAGCTGTAAAAATTCATGTGTAGGCTTTTGTTTGGAAATAAGTTTTCAACTCATTTTAGAAAATGTGAAAGAGTATGACTACTGGATCATATAGTAAGCTTATCTTTAACTTCTTAGGAACTGTTAACTATCTTTTAAAATAGTTGTACCATTTTGCATTCCCAACATCAATGAATAAGAGTTTTTGTTGTTCCACATATTCAACGATGTTCAGTGTTATCAGTGGTTTGGATTTTGGCCATTCTAATAGGTGTGTTTCAATTTGCAATCCCTATAACATAAGATGTTGAGTATTTTTCCATATGCTTATTTGCCATACGTACATCTTCTTTGGTGAGATGTCTGTTCAGACCTTTGGCCTATTCTTTAATTGGCTGTTTGCTTTCTTACTGTTGAGTTTTAAAAGGACTATATATTTTGAATACCAGTGCTTTATGGATATGTATTTTGCAATTATTTTCTTACATTCTGTGGCTTGTCTTTTCATTCTCTTAACACTATTTTTCAGAGTAGAAGTTTAGTTTTGTGGGTTTTTAAAAAAATTTTAATGAAGTCTAATTTATTTTTATCTCTCATGGATCATGATTGTTAAGACTACTGATTTTATATTCCCATTTAACCTATACTCATTATCCTACACATAGTCCTTTTTACGTCTTTCTACATTTTGAAATGATTTTAGAATTTCAAAAAGGTTGCAAATATAATACAAAGGATTTCTTTTTTTTTTTTAAGATTTTATTTATTTATTTGACAGAGATAGAGATAGCCAGCGAGAGAGGGAACACAAGCAGGGGGAGTGGGAGAGGAAGAGGCAGGCTCATAGCAGAGGAGCCTGATGTGGGGCTCGATCCCATAACTCCGAATCACGCCCTGAGCCAAAGGCAGCCGCTTAACCGCTCTGCCACCCAGGCACCCCAATACAAAGGATTTCTAAAAAAAAAAAAATAATACAAAGGATTTCTGTATGTCTTTTGCCCAGCTTCCCTTAATAACATCTTCCATAACCATGATACATTTGTTGAGATCAAGAGTTAGTTAACACCAGGAGTGCCTGGCTGGCTCAGTCGGTTAAGCGTCTGCCTTTGGCTCAGGTCATGATCTCAGAGCCCTGTAACTGAGCCCTGTCTCAGTTCCATGCTCAGCAGAGAGTTGCTTGTCCCTCTCCCTCTTTCTCTTCTCCTGCCCCTCCCCTCTCCTCCAATACCCTCTTGCTCTTTCAAAAAAAAAAAAAAAGAGCTAGTTAACACCAGTATATTACCATCAGCTAATCTACAGACTTGATCCAAATTTCACCAGTTTTTCCACTAATATCCTTTTCCATTCAAGAATCCAATCCAGGATACTATGTTGCATTTAAAGATCATGGCTCCTTAGTTTCCTCATATCTGTGATAGTTCCTTAGTCCTTCCTTGTTTTTCATACCATTGATACTTTTGAAGAATGCTGGTCAGGTATTTTGCAGAATGTCTTTTAACTTGGTTTGTCTGATGTTTTCTCAAAACTGGGATTCTAAATTTGGGGGAAGAATATAAGAGGTAAACTGCCCTCCTCATTATACCATTACAGGGGTAAATGATATCAAAATAAGTTATTACTGGTCATTTTAACTATGATCATTTGATTGTAGATGTGTCTGTCAGGTTTTTCTATTGTAAATTACTATTTTTTCCCTTTTCATACTTTATTTGCAGAGGTAACTAATACTTGTAGAGGCAGAGTATCAAAAAGTCTGTGGACATATGTTACAATTCCACAGTAAATTATAAACACTTCAGAGAAGAGCGATGGAGACTGTGCATGTATCCTGTCTTTCTTTAAAGTTCCACCCACTAGCTTGCTTTAGCATTCATCAGGGGACCTTGCCTGAGGCAATTTTTACTGTGGTATTCTAAGAATAATTTTCTATTTCCCTCATCCTTTCTGCATTTATTATTTGAAATTCTTCTGTAGGGAAGAATTCTCCTCTTTACTTATTCATTTAATCATTTATTTGTATCAGGATGGTTTAATGGCTCTCTATTTTATTGTTTGGGTAGTAATCCAATACTAAAGTTATTTATTTTGTTGCTCAAATTACACAGTTATTTTTAATTATTGAAAATACCATACTCCTCAATGTTTAAGCTTTTTGCATATTTTCATTCATTCTAAACATTCCTGCTTCCTATCCACTCCTTATTCTTCAAAACTCAACTCAAATGTTGCCTTCACTGGTTATCCAATCTAAACAATCCATTCTGGTTTAAATGTCCCTTCTTTTGACCTCACTAGCACGAACAGGCATTTTTAAGTTATTGATCTATTTTTCTGTTTCTCTAGGAAAATCTGTGTCTTTATATGTGTACCCTTGACACCTAGAACTGTAACTAGTGTAGCACATGCACTCAATTTTTCTTTTTAGAACTAATGTAATTATTGAGAGGTAGTGAAATAGAAGCAATGAATTGGGACTATTCTTTCATGAAGCTTAGCTGTGCAAAGCAAGAAAGAATATACTCACAAGGGAGAGAGTCAAGTTGAGAGTATAATTCAGTTCTGTAAATGGAAATGAACTGTATATACATAAAATGAAGGGAGAAAAGAGGTTGGGATACTGAAAAGCTTTATCATGGCCAACAGAGCAAGATCCCAGAGGAAATAAAAGGAGGAAGAACACAAAAAATCAAGAAGTCAAGGTAGAGATGCTAACCTTGGTCAGATGAACAGGTAAACGTGACTATAAAATTACTTCAAGTGGAAGATGACAGAGGACTGAGAAAGTTCAGAGCAGTGATGTTTCTGTGAAGTGGAAGATAATATGAAATTATGGAAACAAGGTGAGCTTTTGCTTTTGCTAGTATAACTTAATACTTCAAGGTGGCCAGAGATGGAGTGATAGAGAAAGAAGTAGAGATACTCACCTTTGCTGAACACACTGTTTCCTGGTATTTCATACATACCAGTACTTCTGCTTAGGAATCCTGCCGGAAGAAATTTTACCATCTCCAATTGCTTCCACCTAAATTTCTTTTTTTTTAAAGATTTTATTTATTTATTTGACAGAGAGATAGCCAGCGAGAGAGGGCACACAGCAGGGGAGTGGGAGGGGAAGAAGCAGGTTCCCAGCAGAGGAGCCCGATGTGGGACTCGATTCCAGAACACCAGGATCACACCCTGAGCCAAAGGCAGACGCTTAACGACTGTGCTACCCAGGCGCCCCTCCACCTAAATTTCTATCATCCCAGCCTACCCAATCTATTAAACACACACATACACTCACACACACACACACACACACACACACAAATTGGTCCTCTCCAAAATTCCATGTTGCATTTAGGAAACAGTGCACCACAGCACCAAGTATACTGTAACATAACACCATAGTACCCAGGTTATATCTAGCTGCCCAAGTAGATCTCCTAACACTTCCCCCCACCAGGACATGACCCATATCTTATTCCTCATTATATCAACAGTGTTAAGACAGGACCCTGATTACAGTAGATTTTAGAAATATTTTGCTGGATAAAAAAAAAACACAAATAATTACAGAGAACACATATACAACATTTTTTTTTATGTAATGGTATGGGCATGTTGTATCCCTAGTTCTTAGAACAGTACATGATGAAAAGCAAGTGCTAAATATCTATTGTTAAATAAACGAGAGAAAATGATCAGAATTTTATGGACTTGGATTCATTGCTCAGAGGTATAAAGAGCTATTAACTCCCCCTCCCAATGCTTAAAGCTAAACAATAAAATATTTCACTAAGGAAGAGAAAACCAATTTCATTTTAATGGGTGAGATAGAGACTTGGTAAATTTGAAAAACAGAATTAAATCCATTCTAAAACAATCAAGTTAGTTATTCTTAATGATTGAGAAAAGATTTACACAAGAGGAAAACCAGTCTTAAGAACTAATCAATAGCAAGTACATGAGCATCAGCTTAGCAAGATAAACCACCAGGATTTTGAATGTTGCCGAAGTTATTTTGTAGTCAAGACTGAGAAATAATGTCAATCCATCTTTTAACAGCATTATCAAATTCAAAAGCAGTTTCCTTCATTGGGGAGTGGGGGAAAAAACAAACGAAAAAATCTACCATGAGTTAAGCAGGGTTTTATAGAAATCCTGAGTAAGAAAGGGCTAAATAAAACATTAAATCTGGGGGAAAAAATTTAAAGGAAGTGCTGCTTTTTCCTTGGTATAATCAATTTTACCTTTCCAGGGAAGGTTCAAAGGATTTGAGGAGAAGCAGAATATAGATTTGGTGTATAGCCATACGGTGAAATATCACTATCACTTAGTCAAGATAACTCAACTCTTGCACATGAGGCTTTCCTATGGAAAACGCTCTATTTTTTCCCCCAAATATCCTACACATTTTAATACAATTTTTTGAGTTCCAGCAATAATGTAAAATATATCTGCTGTTAATTATATTTTCATATATCATAAATAAGGTTTATCTTTTTATTAAGGCTGAAAAATTGTGTTTTCATGGTATTATTTTTATTTTGTGTTAGAATAATACCTCTGGTACCTGCTATTTGGTGATATCGCTGAACCTCTATTTTTTATTCTAAAAATTGGAAACTTCTTTTGAATTTGAATCCGTAGAAAAATTAGTAATGATGTACCTTAGAACTTTGTTCTTACTTGGCCATCAATAAATATTAATTTTCACTTCCTTTTTTATAAACGAGTGTCAAAATGCTAATAAAGAATAATTATGAGCAAGTTTCTTTTTTTTTTTTAATATTTTTTATTTATTTGACAGAGAGAGAGACAGCCAGCGAGAGAGGGAACACAAGCAGGAGGAGTGGGAGAGGAAGAAGCAGGCTCCCTGCCGAGTAGCCCAATGTGGGCCTCGATCCCAGAACGCCGGGATCACGCCCTGAGGCGAAGGCAGACGCCTAACGACTGCGCTCCCCAGGCGCCCCACAAGTTTCTTTTTTTTTTTTTNAAATTTTTTTTTTTTTTTTTTTTTAAGATTTTATGTATTTGTTTGACGAGAGAGACAGCCAGAGAGAGGGAACATAAGCAGGGGGAGTGGGAGAGGAAGAAGCAGGCTCCCAGCAGAGGAACCCGATGCGGGGCTCCATCCCATAACGCCGGGATCACGCCCTGAGCCCAAGGCAGACGCCCAATGACTGAGCCACCCCGGCACCCCATTTTGAGCAAGTTTGTAATCAAAGAATGCAGTATCTTCTTTCTAGACTGCAACATAAAAAAGTCTGGAATTACACAACCCATTATCTGATTCCTATAAAAGAGCTCAAGCTTTTAAAATTTTTATTACGAAAAATCTCAAACATGTAATAATAGCATATAAAGTCATATAAAGAGCTTCATGTTACAATCTGTCAGCTTCAACTGTGATCAAACTACAGTGATACAATTTTCATCTATATGCACCCATTCCCTTAATGCTCAAATTATTTTGAAACAAATTCCAAATATTATGAAATTTTACCAAAAATATTTTAGCATTTCAGGGGCACCTGGGTGGCTCAGTCAGTTAAGCAGCCAACTCTTGATTTCAGCTCAGATTATGATCTTAGGCTCCTGAGTTCAAGCTTTGTGTTAGGCTCTCTCTCTCCCTGTCCCTCTGCCCTTCCCCCAACTACTCTCTAAATAAATAAATAAATAAAATTAGCATTTCTGTATAGAGAATAAAGAGTCTATATTAAAAACATCAGCACAATTTCATTAACTTGCTAAAAAATAAAATTTATTCCTTGGTATGATTTAGTTTTAAATTAGTTTATTTAAATCTGTTTTCAGATGTTTCATGTGTTGTAAATGATTTACGTCTTCAATACATTTTTCTAATTGTTAGAAAAATTTATTCAGCTCTGAATTATGTGCAATAAAATAAATCATTTCTGATTAGGGAGTTTTGATGAATTTTGACTAATATATGCACTCATGTAATCCCAACCTAAACAACACATAGATATATTCCCCAAAATGTCAATGTTCTAAAAACACGTATAAGAACAGGTTAAATGACAGCATCATTTGTGTTACTTTATCTTTACTGATTTTCTATTTATTTGCTCTATAAATTACTTGATCTATAAAATTATTTTCAGTATAGTTCATATATTGCATTTTGTTGATATATGTCTAAAGTCTTCTTATTCTATAGATACTACTTTTTAAATATTGAAGAAATTGGAATTTTTTGTCCTGTAGAACTTCCTAAAGTCTAGTTTCTTCTTATGTTAATGTAATAATTTCATTCATGTTTCCTTAAAGCTCATATTTCCTGAAAATACCTAGATTTGGGCTCATCTGAAAGAGTCTTAAGCAGTGAGCAGAAATGACATTATATAAAACATTTTAACAGACATGCAAGAAGAAAAATATTGAAAAATATTGATGAGGTTCGTATATGACAACATATGGTATTACCTGAAAGTTGACTATGATACATTAGAGATGATAAAGTAAATATTCAAATAACCAGTACAAACAATACACATACCTCTTAGGTAAAATTTACTTTATGTCAGACTAATTTGGTACATAGGTGAAATACATTTCCAAACTGAAATTCTCTGGTTTTTAATTGGGATACTAAGGATGGGGTTGTTTATATATCTACCATCTTAATATCTGCTTGAATTTTCTATCTGTTTTTACTTTCCTTTTTAATATGTTCCAACTTATTTTGTATTAACTAAGCATCTTTTATGGTTCCATTTTATTGATTTGTGAGTTAGGGAGCCATATAACATGGCATCACCATTTTTACTAAACCCTGTATATACCTTATATGTCATTCAACATTGCATATAGCATATATGTTAGAATAAATCAAGCAGAAGATATATAAGGTCCCACCATAAACAATCTAAACCATTATTGAGAAGGAAATTAAGCAATATGTGAATTAACTAAGTAACATATGTTACATATTAGAACACCAGTGTTATAAAGATGTGAATTACCATTAATACAATCTATATATTAAATAATTCTGTAAGTATCATCTTCTCTTTGACTTTTTAAAATTAAAATGTGGTACTATTAATCATTGTGCTAGGATAATAGAGTACCTTTCGAGTGTCCCAGGCAAGCCTGTTTATAGGGTTATCCCCTATCTAAATTCAATTTCCATTCAGCATCACAGCATGGTGTCTGTAGAAACTGACATAATAATCCTAAAATCTCTTTGGAAATCTAATAGCCAGCATTAACTAACACAATCTTGAAGAACAAAATTAGAGGACCTGCATAGTGGATAAAGATTTATTATAAAATAAACAACAGCAATTACAATAATATAGTCTGAACTGAAATATTAAGGAAGAGGTCAATGAAAGAATAGAGTCTAGAAACATGATCACTTATGTATACACACTGGGTACATGACAAATTTGAAAATACAGCAATGGGGCAAATGGCACTCTTTTCATTGAATTATCATACGTAACTGCATATGTATATAAGGCTTGTAATTTTGACTACCGTTTCACAACACTGAATTGAGTACCTAATTTTGAAAGATAAAGCAATAAAAAATATAATGGATAACACAGACATGTATCTTCATGACCCTGTGACAGGAAGTATTTTTTAAGCAAGAAACATAAAACACTCATTTAAAAATTTACATTACATTGGGTCTACATTAAAACCAGAAGTTTGTGTTTATCAAAATAAAAATTTCAGGAAGTAGCAAATCCAACCATGGAGCAGAAAAATCTATCTGGTAAATATAACTAGATTCGAATACAGAATAAATCCATAGACATGATAAATAAATAAATAAATAAATAAATAAATAAATAAATAATAAATACATAATGTTGTCGAATAACAGGTCAACACACGAAAAACAGTAAGCTTCATAGTTCACAGAAGATCTCAAATGGACAATGCACATAGCTACTCAACATAACTTATCAGTCATCAGGGAAATTCAACTTAGAACAATAATGAGGTACATTCCACATCCACTGGAAGACTAAAATATATTAAAAAAATAATAATAAAACAAAACAAAACAAAAAACAAAACCAGCCTGAAAATTTTAAGGAACAGAAGCAAATAAAACTTGCTTTTTGCAGAATGAATTTTTTTTTTTATTTTAAAGATTTTATTTATTTATTCGACAGAGATAGAGACAGCCAGTGAGAGAGAGAACACAAGCAGGGGGAGATGAAGAGGAAGAAACAGGGTCATAGCAGAAGAGCCTGATGTGGGGCTCGATCCCGTCATGCCGGGATCACGCCCTGAGCCGAAGGCAGACGCTTAACTGCTGTGCCACTCAGGCGCCCCATTTGCAGAATGAATTTTTAAAAGCACTTCAGAAAGCTATTGTGCTTATCAAATATGCTGGACATGAACATACCTCTGACAGCAATCCCACTTCCATGGGAAAATGTATATATATATACATATTTTCATATAAATTGTTCATATATATAACAAAATACAGGATTATACATGTGACTATATATTGCATACAGATTTTATATACATATGATATATAAAGATAATCACAGGCACTTTATTTAAATATCCATAACATGAAAATAATCTAAAATTATTCAACTACAAATGGAATAAGTTGTTGCATATTCATAAAGTAGAATATTATACAGCAATATTCACCTAACGCACAACACACACTGTATACATAACTTGAATAAATATAATAAACATTTTGAAGAGCATATTGTCAGACACAAGAGAGCATATTCTCTTTAGTTTCATTTAAAGTGTAAAAATAAGCTAAATTACTATACAGCAATGGGAATGAGAGTAATGGATAAATTTAGGATAGTAACAATTGGGAAAAAACCAATGGAGATTTCTGAATGCTGCTAGTTTAGGGTATGGAGTATTCACTACATGACAATTTGCTAAACATCTTTTCTATATTGTACATTAGTAAAATATAATGTTTTATTTAAGTAATAAAAAAAATAAAACACAGTTTATACCCCAAAGCAATTTATACCCTAAAAAGTCTATGTAGAAAAAAATGATGTAATGAACAAAGCTAATATTTAATGTTTTGTAACTTGTGGAGACTTTTTAAGTTTTTATTTAAGTTCAATTTAATTAACATTTACTGCATTATTAGTTTCAGGGTAAAATTTAGTGATTCATCAGTTGTATACAACACCCAGGGCTCATTACTTCAAGTGCCCTCTTTAATGTCTATCACTCAGTTACCCCATTCCCCCACTCACCTCCCCTCCAGCAGCCCTGTTTGTTTCCTACAGTTAAGAGTCTTTTATGCTTCGCCTTCCTGTTTTCATCTTAATTTATTTTTCTTTCTCTTCCCCTATGTTCATCTGTTTTGTTGCTTAAGTTCCACATATGAGTGAACTAATATAATTGTCTTTCTCTGATTCACTTATTTCACTTTGCATAATATGCTCTAGTTCCATCCACATAGGTGCAAATGTAAAGATTTCTTTCTTTTTGATGGCTGAGTAATATTCCATTGAATATATACACCACATCTTTTTTTAAAAAATAATTTATTTATTTGAGAGAGAGAAAGAGGAAGAAAGAGAGAGCATGAGTGAGGGGAGGGGCAGAGGGAGATGAAGAGGGAGAAGTAGACTCCCCTCTGAGTAGGGAAAACAACATGGGGCTCAATTCCAAGACCCTGGGACCATGACCTAAGCCAAAGTCAGAGGCTTAACCAACTGAGCCACCCAGGTGCCCTTATACACATCTTCTTTACCCATTCATCTGTCAATGTACATCTGGGCTCTATCCATATTTCAGCTACTATGGCCATTGATGCTATAAACAGTGGGGTGCATATGCCCCTTTGAATCACTATGTTTGCATCCTTTGGATAAATACCTAGTAGTATAATTGCTGGGTCATAGGGTAGTTCTATTTTTAACGTTTTGAGGAACTTCTACATTGGTTTCCAGAGTAGCTGCCCCAATTTACATTCCACCAACTGCGTAAGAGGGTTCCCCTTTCTCTGCATCCTCACCAGCATTTGTCCTTTCCTGAATTGTTAATTTTAGCCATTCTGACCTAAGGTGGTATCTCATTGTGGTTTTGATTTGTATTTCCCTGATGCTAAGTAATATTGAGCAGTTTTTCCTGTGTCTGTTGGCCATTTGTATGGCTTCTTTGGAGAAATGTCTGTTCATGTCTCCTGTCCATTTCTTGACTGGAGTTTTGTTCTTTGGGTGTGGACTTTGATAAGTTCTTTGTAGATTTTGGATAGTACCCCTTTATATGAGAAGACATTTGCAAATATCTTCTCCCATTCTGTAGGTTGCCTTTTAGTTTTATTGATTGTTTCCTTTGTTGTGCAAAAGCTTCTTATCTTGATGAAATCCCAATAGCTCATTTTTGCTTTTGTTTCTCTTGCCTTTGGAGCCATGTCCAGCAAGAAGTTGCTGTGGCCGAGGTCAAGAGGTCATTGCCTATGTTCCCTTCTAGCATTTTGATGGATTTCTGTTTCACATTTAGGTCNTGGTTTCCTGTTTCACATTTAGGTCTTTCATCCATTTTGAATTATTTTTGTGTATGGTGTAAGGAAGTGATCCAGTTTCATTCTTCTGCGTGTGGCTGTCCAATTTTCCCAATGCCCTTTGTTGAAGAGACTATCTTTTTTCCATTGGATATTGTCAAAGATTAGTTGACCATATAGTTGTGGGTCCATGTAAAGTGGAAATAATATTGATACATCTCTTGAAAGACTGTGGTGATAAATACATGAGATAATGCAAGTAAGGTACTTATGCAATATCCTTCTCATGGTAATCTTTTAATAAATGTTTTCTACTAGAACTAATAATGAAGATAATTCCATCTTTGGTTTGGATGATGCGTATTTGGCTAGCAAAGCAGATGGGGTTGGTGAACTAATGGAAAGACCTATTGAAACAAACTCGCCATGAGTCAAACACTAGTATTTATATTTCTAAGAAGTTCTGCAGATAGCTCTGACCAAGTACCTTGGTTTGAATATACATACTTTGTATTTTCTATGTATGTCATATAACATCTGTTAATTAAATGCCTTAATATCTTCCTTTAGGAGGAAGACCAGTCTAGAATTCCTGATATTCATAAGTGCTAGAGAAAAAAAAAAGGGAGGAGTAATGGGTCAAATTAATCCTATTCAATGATACAAATTTCCTGTGAATACTGATGCTAAAAAAAAAAAAAAGAGGAAGAAGAAGAAGAAGAACAACAACAACAACCCCGCATGAGAGACTTCCATTTTGGGCAATATGGTCATCTACATTCTCCAAAGACCCCTACTGTAAAACAATTAGATCCTGTATAAGACTTAAGTTTTATTGCATTTCTAGCCTTTGAAGATAAAGGAAATCTCCAGGCCCACAAACCCAACCCAAATAAATAAATTTGAGAGAAATGAATTACGAACAGACACACAAAGTGTGGCTGCATTAAACGCTAACATCAGCACTGAAACTAGACCAATCTTAGGTCTGCATAGATGGGGGAGATAAACTTGAGACTCCTGGATTAAGCAGGAGGTCCTAAAGGAAGCCAAATTCATCCCAGGTTAATAGTATCCTTGGACCACAGGCAGAAACAAATGGAAATCATCTCTGGAGGAAAGCATACCTCATTTAATGGCCCAGGATTTCTATGGATAAAGATCAACCTAATATGAGCCAATGAATGAAGACCAACAAATAGACAAGAAAACATACCTTCATGAATGAAGAAAGAAAGTGCAAAGACATCAGATACTACAATTATCGTATTAAAAAAAAGAACTGTATAACTTTTTAAAAAAACTTTATTGAGACATAATTAACATACTGTACAACTTAACCACTTAATCCATTTAATGCGTGAAATGTAATGATTTTTAGTATATTCACAAATACATACACCCATCACCAGAGTCAATTTTAGAACATTTTCATTGCCCCAAGAAGTAACTCCATACCCTTTAGCTATCGCACGCATCTCCCATTTCCCTCTCCCCCAGCTCTAACAATCACTAATCTACTTTCTATTTTTGTAGATTTCCCTATTCTGCACCTTCAAATGAAATCATATAGTATGTAGTTTGTGTGTGTGTGTGTGTGAAATTGCCTTCTTTCACACAGCATAATGTTTTTAAGATTCATCTATATTGTAGCACGTTTTAACACTTTATTCCTTTTTATGGCTGAATAATCATGCATTTCATTGTATGAATATATTGTATTTTGATTATCCATTTGCCCATTGATAGGCATTTGAGTTGTTTCCATCTTTTGGCTATTGCAAATAATGCTGCTACAAACATTCATTTATAAATTTCTGTGTGGACCTAAGGTTTAATTTTTCTTGGTATTTACCTAGAGGTAGAATGGCTGGGTCACATGGTAAATCTATGTTTAATCAATTGAGGAACTGTTGGACTGTTTTCCAAAGTGGCTGCACTATTTTACATTCCCACTAGCAGGTGTATGAATTTTCTGATTTCTTCACATCCTTGTCAACACATGTTATTATCTGACTGATTCTAGCCATCTTATGGGTATGAAGTGGTATTTCATTATGGTTTCAATTTGCATGTCCCAAATGATGTCAAGGATCTCTTCATGGGCTTATTTGTCATCTGCATATTTTTTTTGAAAAATGTCTGTTTAGATCTGCCTAATTTCATATGTTGGAGACCTAACCCTCATTGTAGTGGTATTTGGAGGCAGGGCCTTTGGGAGGTAACTAGGCTTAGATAAGATCATGAGGGTGGGATCCTATGACTGGATTAGTGTTCTTATTAAAAGAGGAAGTCTAGCTTTCTTTCTCTTTGTGAGGACATAGTGAGAAGGCTGCTGTCTACAGGCTAAGGAAGAGGGCCTACATCAGGAAATGAATCTGGTAACACCTTGATCTCAGATTTTCCAGCCTCCAGAAATGTGACAAATAAATATCTGTTGTTTAAACTACACAGTCCGTGATATTTTTTTATGGCAGCTTGAAATGACTAATACAAGATTTTTGGTCCATTTTTAATTGGAATATTTATCTTTTATTATTATTTTATTTTTGCTTTTTTAATTTTTTTTAAATTTAAATGATTTTTTATTATATTATGTTAGTCACCATACAGTACATCCTTAGTTTTTGATGTAGTGTTTTACCTTTTTATTATTGAGTTGTAAGAGTTCTTTATATATTCCAGACACAAATCCCTTTTGAGATATTCAAATATCAATATTTTCTCCCATTATGTGGGTTGTCTTTTACTTTCTTGATGCTGTCCTTCAAAGCACAAAAGTTTCTAATTTTGATGAAGTCCAACATACCTATTTGTTTGATTGCTGGAATCCTTTGCCAAATCCAAAGTCATGAAGGTTTACCTTTATGTTTTCTTCTAAGGGTTCTAGTTTTTGCTCCTTTTCAAGTCGAAGTGTAGTTGACATGCAATGTTATATTAGTATATCAGGTATACAACATAGTGATTCAACAGTTCTATATATTTTGCTAGGCTCACCACGGTAAGTGTAGTTGCCATGTCATCTTACAACATTATTATAATATTATCAACTATATTCCCTATGCTGTACTTTTTATTCTGTAACTTATTTATTTTATAACTGGGAACTTGTACCTCTTAATCCTCTCCACCTGTTTCAACCATATCCCCAACCTCCTCCCCTGTGGCAACCACCAGTTTGCTCTCTGTATTTTTGGTTTCTTGTGTGTCCATTTGTTCTGTTTTTTAGGTTCCACATATAAGTGAAATCATATAGTACTTGTTTTTTACCATTGGACTTATTTCACTTAGCATAATGCCCTCTAGGTCCATCCATGTTAAC
>NC_048226.1:53263966-53307456 GCF_002007445.2 Ailuropoda melanoleuca
TGAACCTGTAAGCAAAGAAATGAAAATAAAGGGGCAATAGAGGATTATTACATACTCCTCTAATAAATGATCATTCCCCTAGTAGCATGACTGCATTACCTCCTTGGATTTTATGCATCCCCACCTGCCTCTTCCTTTTAGTGGATGAAGTTAGTGGACAGTCAACCAGAAAACAGTAAGCTCTAGCTAGAAGTCAAATCCATCAGGGTTTGACACCTGAGGTGACTGCCCAGTAATTCATAAATATGATGTTAATATGTTTTAAAGATGTTTCATCCATGTTTTACACAGGTGTCTTCAGAGTTGAGACTATATAGATTAGAAAAGATACAACAATGTATACTAGAAATTTCTTTGCTTGTCAACTCCACTATCATTTTCTTTGACTGGAAATATGCTTGGCCCCATCCGTACTTTTTTCCAAAAACCATGTATTCCCTAAAACACTAGTTTTCTCTCATTGTCATAGCAATTATTTTAAGTAGTTTATGAACTTTAATAATGGCACCTTATTTTTACAGGGTACATTTCCTTTCCTTCCAAATTAATAATAAATATATATATGTTAAATATATTGAAATGTTTTTGGAGCTTTGTTTTGAGGGATTCTCATTCTGTATCTGGATATGTAATTTGTGAACAATGATTTCTCTAAGCTGCTCTACTGGCTGTATGTCTTAGAAAAGCAGCAAGCTTCCTGGTAAATCAATTTGTGTTAGCTGTGCAGTACAGATTTGCAGCAGCATAATTCAGACTGACTTCTCCAAATAATACTTCTTCTGACAACACTTTTAAAGTGGCAAGATAGCTTGGAAAAGTACAGAATTGTCTTGAGATATCACATCCCCAGCAGAATTCAAAATACTGCTGCAAAACTGACAAAATAGAACCTAAATTGTAATGTGATATAGTAAAACAGCTGATAGATTGCTCTGTGCACCAAAAATTGCTAACTCAGTGCCCAACAGAAAAACCACAGAACTGTAGGGACAGTAAGAGAAGTCTTAACTCTATAGGCCAAAAAATTAAAAAAAAATAGCCAAATGAATATGATGTAAGTACACAGCACTTTCCAACTTGGTTAGATACATAATGGACCTCTTTTAAAAGTTATAAAAGTGGCGCAGAACATTGGAGAAAGTGTACGGGTTACCAGCTGAAACTCTGGAAATGGTTTTTAAAATATTTGCCATTTGTTTAATATGTTGTGCAGTGCTAAGTGAAGCTTCAGGGAAAAGTGGTTTTGGTGTGTGATATTTAAATGTTTTTACTGTTAGTTGAAGCCTATAGAGAATTTACACCATGATTAAAATTCTCATGCTTCATTTTATAAATAACTTTTTTTCATTTAAGAATGCTCATGATATAAGATGTATCAGAGTCTTTTAAAAGACAATTTGAGACTTTGTATGATTAGAGAATGATTATATTTTTGGATGATTTGGGGAAATATAGTCCCATGAGATGGCAAATCCTAAATACATGTTTTTGTATGCCAGCTCACTTCACATTTACTATAATAGGACAATCTACATATAAAGACTTAATTTGAATTTCACTCAATAATACTCTTTATTTAGTTATTATTGACAAATATTTTATTGCTATGCAACTGAAAATGCTTTGGCTGCTGATGTAGACATACTTTAAGATGGACGTGACCATAGTTGCTAAAAATAATGCTAGACACATAGTAGATCTTTAATATTGTTGATTGAGCCATTGATTGGTTTCTTAAATCAGGACATGGAAAAGAATTAAAGTGAATTGTGAATCCCCAGAGGCTTGTCTTATCTTGTAGAAGAGGTTAGTGACCTTTATAGCTCCCATTCTCATCTGTATTTCTTGTAGTTTTGAAAGTGGCTGTTGACCACAGCCTTTTAGTTCCATCTTACATAGGGATAATCAGAGGGATGAGAGCTGCAGTTCTATAAAAGGTATTGACAATAACTCTTCTGCTTCCATCTAAAATAAAGACTTTATCCTGCCTTCTGTTGCCCTCAAACAAGTACATCTTAAAAATCTTGTTATTATTTAGCCGAATGATTTTTGTAATGTTTTTATTTAAAGCACATGATCTCGGGGTGCCTGGGTGGCTCAGTTGGTTAAGCATCTGCCTTTGGCTCAGGTCATGATCTCAGTGTCCTGTGATCAAGCCCTGTATTGGGCTTTCCACTCAGTAGTCTGCTTCTCCCTCTTACTCTTCCTCTGTGCTATCTCTCTCAAATAAATAAATAAATACAAATCTTAAAAAAAAAGCACATGATCTCATACTTTGAACAATGAATGTGAGGAGTCTTTATTTCTATCAGGAGTGACTTTAGCATTGGAAGGAAAAAACTTCAAGAAGAAAAATTATGTTTTTGCTAACAGAGAATTAAGTATTCTTATTTCTGTCACTTCGCCTTTCAGAATAGAGAACTTCCATATTTTCCAGGATACACATATATTTGTCTTACATTGCAAAAGAAAAAAAAAGTATATGAGCCGTATAGCCAACAAGATAAATAAAATTTTATAGACAACAAGGGAAACAGTCAAAGCAAAAGAATACCCACATTGTCAAGGTAAAATAATTCCTGATTTGCGGTCTTTTGTTCACTATTAATAAGGTACGCTTGTTCTTCCCCCTCACAACTGGAGACATAAAAGGGATTAGGACTCTCAGGTGTCCACTGAGCTGGATGAACAATAGGTAAAACTAAGTTCAATGCTGTCCTACAAATTGGAAATTACCTTCTCATGCCTTAGATTTTAATTTGTAATAATGATGGACAGTATAGGTATATAATATTTTCTTAATGTGTTACTAATATAAATAAAATCAGCAAATAGAAATTATGCTGAATTTAACAGTCTCACCGAGCCCCACTGAAACTCCCGATGGCCTTTTGCAAACAAAGTTTAACTATACGTATCTGCAGGTTTGCTCTTTGTCATTGAACGGTTCTTTCTCCCTATTTTTTGTTTTAAGGTCCATCATTCCCTCCAAAGTTTATTCATGTAGGTAGAGACCCTGCAGCATAATGATTGTTTGCTTAAATCTATAGGATAAAACTTATGAAAGGAAAAATATTATCAAATATTTATAAAATTATGTTTCGGTGAAGTCGTGCAAATACCAGTGTCTTCCTAAAACAGTCAGATTTTCTAGATATTACACTGAGAAACTAGAGACATAGTTATTTGACGTTTTCTGCAGATGACCACATTTTTATAAACAGTGTAAAACTTCATAGACTTACTTTCTGCATGGACACATAAGTCAATACATGTTGAATATTACCTGGGGCATATCAGTTATTAAGAGATGTTGAATAGCATGGGTTAATTTCAACTGGTCCGGATTGATTGCATGCTGATCTCCAGATCCGCCTGAAGCCTGATGGTGACCCTTGCCCAAGTCTATAGTATATACCAACTGGAGGTAAATGATGTTCTGTAACCATGAATCTGTGAGTTGTTTTGGAGGCAGAATGTATTCATGTGCCAGCATTGTTTGGTAATAACAACAGGATTGGTACCTGTTTTTGGTAGAACTATTGTTAAGGCTGGTACTGAGGTACCAGTGTGACCAGTCTACTATTAGAAGTCCACACTTGACATCTCTAGACCACTTTCAATGCGTGTACTTTTTTGCTGTTGCTGTTTTACTTCCTTTGCTTCTAATTTAGCTCTTGTGTGAGTAAAAACTGTTTGAGGCCTGTGAGTCCTTCCAGTAATCGAACACTTATGACAATTAATGCATAATTAATGCAGATATAAACAAGGAATCCCATTAAATATCAAATATGAAAAAGCAGCAGAGTATCATTAAAGTGGACCAATAATATGATTAAAGAAACTCACTAGTGGGGTTTGGTTTAGGTGAACTTAAAAGCATATGGATATTAACTGAGGTGTGTAAATCAAGGAGCAAAAATTAATTAGTAAAAGAAAAAGAGGTGTTATTTGCAGCATTATGCTAGAAACCTAGAAAGGAAAAACTTGGTTGCATATCTTGACAATGTGGTATGAATGCAATTTACTGAATAGTTTCATTTCTGGCATGAAACTAAGAGGTGTTCTGGATTAACAGTGGGTTTTCTAGAACAGTTTAAAACAAATTTCAGTATGAATTTCCCTTACAATCCAAGTTGTTGTTTTATCCTAAAAGCTGTTATATTTTATTAAATATTTATTTTTACTCTATTAAGATGACATTTTCTTTTTGCTTTTAGTCCATTAATATAAATTATATTGATAGTTTACATAACACATCTATCCTTGCATTTCTGTAATAAATTCTTTCTTGACCTTTCTCTAATTTATAATTATATAAATTGATTATAATTATGTAATGGATTGCTAGTATTATTAACTCATATTTAAGCTAAGTGTACACACTTTTTGTACACTTAATTTTCATGTATGAATTGGGTCTTTAACATATTTCATTTCATATATTCTCAATATGTGATTTTGAAACCAAGGTTTTAGTAGTTGCTAAAAATGAAATGGAGGTATTTTTCTCTTCCTATTTTATTATAAAATACATAAGAGAGAGATATCATGGGTTTTGAACATTTGAACAGATTGATTATTAAATATGCTTAGTGGAGATTTTTTTTTAAGATTTATTTATTTATTTGAGAGAAAGAGGAAAAGCACAAGCAGGAGGGACAGAGGGAGAGGGAGAGAGAATCTCAAGCAAACTCCACACTGAGCACAGAGTCTGTGTCAGGGCTCGATCTCACAACCCTGAGATCGTGACATGAGCCAAAACCAAGAGTCAGGTGCTTAACCTACTTTGCCACCCAGGCGCCCCTGGTGTGGTGGTTTTTAAAATAGTGCTTGCATATTTTCAATAATTTTCCCATTCAGTGGTGGCAGCTAATTCCCAGCCTATGAATCTGGGTTATATGTTTGACTCACTTGCAGTCAGTAGAATGCTGTATTCATGGCACTAGATGACTTTAAAGGTTCTATGAGAAAAAAGACAGGATCTTGTCATATACTACTCTTATACTACATTAGGTTTTCACTCTAGTGAAATCCAGTCACTGTGCAAAAACTTCAGTTATCCTAAAAGCATTAAGTTCTAGTGGCTTCATATTGGAGTTTCAATTGATATTCCCAGCTGATTCCAGCTTTTCAGTCATCCTTTTCAAACACTAAACATGTGAGTAATGACATCTTAAATCCTTCAGACCAACACATCCCACACCCAAGTAAGAGTTGACTCCACGAAGAAAAAAGCTCTTACCTAAGCCCTGTTCATATTCCTGATTCACAGAATCCATGAGTTAAAATAAATGGTTGTTTTAAACCATAAGTTTGGGATAGTCTGAATACAAAAGATATACCGAACATAATTTACTACTGGAAGCGGGCCATTGACACAACAAAAACCTGAAAATAAATGATGCTGGTTTGATTCTAAGCAGTGAGTAGAAGCTGAAACGTCTTAGAAGAGAATTTTAGAAGAAACCTGATTGTATTCAAGGTATCTCCTGGTGTAACCTTAAAGAAAATGAAAAAATCAATTAATTGGAAGCTGAAGGAAAAGAAATTGTGCTAAGTAGTAGCAGAAAATTCAACATTTTCACCTGAGATAATGTGAAAAATAGAAAATATACCTGATGTATAGATAGATCTGACTGAGGATATATCCTGGTGGGTTGCAGAAAACACCCATTAATTTTTTTAGGTAAGATAGAGATGGAGATGTGCTAAAGGAAGTTATTCATTTACCCAGAATGTATTCTCACTGTAGAGCAGGTTTCACAAATTTTGATAAGCTTTATTTTTTATTTTTTTAAAGATTTACTTATTTTAGCGGGGAGAGAAAGTGAGTGAGTGTGTGGGGAGGGGTAGAGGGAGAAGGAGAGAAAGAATCTCAAGCAGACTCCTCACTGAGTGTGGAGCTGGAAGTGGAGCTTAATCTGGACCCTGAGATCATGACTTGAGCCAAAATCAAGTGTCCATTGCTCAACTGACTGAGCCACCCAGGTACCCCCTAATACTACTATATTAATATTTACAAATCTAAGTTGTCTAAGATTAATATAGCCCCTCCAATTTCAGTATACTTAATGTTTGCATTTTATATCTTTTCCATTCTTTGCACCTAACACACAGATGTCTTTATATTTCAGTTGGTTTCTTGTAGACATCACAAAGTTGAGTCTTGCTTTTTCGTTCTATTTAACATCTGCCTTTTAATTGGATGATTTGGAAAATTTACATTGCTCAATAGGAGCAAGTTTAAAATCACATTTTCGCTGGTTGCTTTCAGTTTGTCTTATCTGCACTTGGTACTTTTTTCCTTATGCTTTCTTTTTTTTCTTTAATATTTAGTTTTGTTTATACTTATTAGACTGCATTGTTTTGTTTTCTATTTTTGTGATTACTCTGGTTTCATATATGTGTGTGTGTGTGTTTAACTTACCACTGTTTATTTTCAAATTATACCATTTCAATTACAGTGTAAAACCTTATAAAAGTGTACTTCCTTTTATTCACTTCCATGATTTATGCTAATTGTTGTCATACACGTTGTTGTCATACTTACTTTAAAAAATCTGTAAAGCCCCATAATACTTGATTATAATTTCTACTTTAAAAAGATCACAGAGGTGTGGCTTAGTTGGTTGAGCCTCTGACTCCTGGTTTCAGCTCAGGTCATGATCTCAGGGTTGTGGGATGGCCTGCAGCTTACTCCCTGCTCAGTGGGGTGTCTATTTCCCCCTCTCTCTTCCTCTGCCCCTCCCCCAGCTCATACACACACACTCTCTCTCTCCCAAATAAAGAAAGAAAGAAAATAAAGAGATTACAAATGACTTACTATATCTTTCACATTTTCTCTCAAATTTACCATTTTCAGGGCTCAACATTCCTTTCCGCAGGCCCAGATTTTCTCTTGATAGCTAAACAAATTTCTTTAAGATTTCACATAACTTAGCCTCATACATACCAGGACTTAACTTGGATAAAAATTTAGACTTTGAGCTGATGCTGTCATTGGATGAGACTTTTGAGGACTAGTGGAGGAAGTGAGTGTACTTTGCATCTGGAAAGAATATGAATCACTGGGAGCCAGAAGGTTATTTGTGGTAGGCAGGTTTTTAAAATGGCTCCCAATGGTTCCCAACTTTTGATATTTATATCCTAATGTCACATCGTTCCTTTGAGTGTAGACTTAGTAAATCACTTGTTTTAAATAGAATATAGTACATAAAATAGGATGTGACCTCTGAGATTGAGTTAACAAAAAACTGTGATCTCTCTCTCTCTTTCTCTCTCTTAAAAAGCTCTTGTTCTGTTGGAAACAAAATGCCACGTTGTGAGTAATTCTGGCCAACATCCAGTTTGGATCTGAAGGCCTTTGAGCAGCTATGTGAATGAGTTTTAGAAGTGGATGTTCTGAAGCCTGCCAGTAGTCATGTGAGAAATCATTGAAGTGGGTTTTTGAGACCTTCCAACAGCCATGAGGGTGAACTGGTAAGTGGATTATGCCCCACAGAGCCTTGAGATAACCAGCTTCAAATGATATGTTGATTGCAGTTTCATGAGATGCCCCTACTTAGTGGCACCCAACTGAGCTATGCACAGATGACTGACCCACAGAATCTGTAAGGTTAAAAACTAAGTTTGTTTTCTAAAGCTACTGTGTCTGGGATAATTTGTTACACAACAATAAATGGCAAATACACAAATTATCTTCTTTATATTTAATGATGGAATTTATTCAATATGATTCAGAACTTGACTGAACACTGTAAGACTAAAGACAAAAAAAATGATTACATATATTGAAATCTATTTGGTAAATTTGCTTATTATAAAGATATCAGTTAAAAATTTGGAAACTGTTGTTTGAGAAATAGATCATAAATAAGGAAAGCAGATCAGCAGGAATGAAACCTGTGGTTTCTGGATTGGAGTCAGTGGTATCAGTATGGACTTATTGTTTTTAAATATAAATGCAGAAGCATAGAATCATAAATACATATAGATATGTGTGTTAGCATGAGGCATTGTTCGTGTCCATACTCTCTAGGTGAAAGCAATGACACCTCAGATGAGCACACCTAGCACCAAGAATACAGTTCCTAAATATGATTCTCCAAAAAAGGAGTTGAGTTTCCTTGGAGAACTGATTGTAGAACTGGGCAAGGGAAATACAAAATGGACTCAAGCAATTTGTAGTGCCAGAAAATAAGGAAATGGGCATATGAAAAAATATGGACGTATCAGAAATGCACTAGAGCTGACCTCAGAGTTCCCAAGGGCCAAAATTGGAATAACTTAAGTAAAAAAATAAATAGGTATAGTGTTGGATTTTAACTCCCCATTTAAGATAACCATCTGTGAGCCTATAGTAAGATCAAGTGGATAATTCTGACAGATACCATTAGTAACCAGTTGATCAAGGTTAATATCATCAGTAACATAGATAGACATCATGCATCCTCTGATACAATATGCTGAACAGAGCATATAACTGCTCTACTATTCTTTCCAAAAAATGCATTACCACGATCTAATTTTGAGAAAAACATTAGAAAAACCAAAATGGAAGGTAATTATAAAAAATAACTGACCAATACCCTTCAAGAATGTAAATGGCAAGAAATACAAGGAAAGACTATAAAGTGTTGCTGATTAGAGAACACTTAGGACATACGGCAACTGAGAAAAATGTGGAAAACTGGGTTGGATCATAAAACATAAAAAAAATACAAGAATGGGCAAATCACTGAAATTCACTTTAGGTTTTGTTTTAATAAACAGCATTGTGTTAGTGTTAACTCCTTATATTCTATAAATATTTTATTGTTATATAAGATACTAGTCTAAGCAGAAACTGGGAGAAAAGCCTATATATACCCTCTGCATTATTTTTGCACCTTTTCTATAAATTCAAATTTATCTCAAACATAAAAAGAAATAGCTAAATGCAGCAATAACTAAGGGAAAATAATGGTTTAGAACAATAGGGTATTACTGATAATCTCTCTCTAAAAAGTCTTAACAACTACAGAACTTTTCTAAAACTGCCCTTTATCTTGCCCAGACTTTTCTAACAATAATGGAATGCTTTTAAAATGAAATAATCTGACTCTTTTGGGAACCTAAATTAAAATGAAGAGATTTATAAACATTATTTATTGGTGGCTATAATAATGTGTTACAATCTAATTAACTAGAATATTGCAGATCATTAATAAGAAAGGTGGCAAAGAGACAAGGACTTTCAGGTATATGCATGATAGACACACAGAAGAATCACTGTGTCAGTTGAAATTACTATAGTGTGGGTATGCAGAACAGATTCTAGCAATTCTTTCATAAGGGTATTTGGCAGATGGACTCATAGTGCATCTGTGTTAGTGCAGGAGAGATTCTGTTAATAGACCAATAGTTCAACAGCCCACACGTTCCGGAGACATAATGGTCCATCATATCAATGATCAGTGACCTTAAAGTCTATAAATACACTGTAACTGTCTTTTGTGTCAAGAATGTGCAAGCTAAAGGGTGCCCAAGAACCATAACTTGCAATGGTACAGTCCCTAAATATGACTCTACGTGATGGACTGTGACTGCTAAGAATGAGCCGTCATCGTCTACTGGATCAGTAATCGGCATTGTTAATATTCATAGCAGTTGCACAGCAAAATCCTCGATATATGCCAGTAAAGGAAAAATACACCCTTTGACCTTCATTTGTCCAGGTTAATTTAAAGAAATGTCAACCACCATGTCTTGAAATACTGTTATGGAAGTTTATCACTAACATCTGCATTAAAGGAGAAAAAATGAATCTTAGAAACTCTTTAATAGAATAAAGAAATAATTTATCTTGACGAAATATTTCTTGCTTACTCGATTATTCCCACAATATTTCATCATCCTAAGCTTGGCAATTTCCAAAGTAGCTTTTCCATTTCCTGCCAAAATTTTGAGCACACCATCCTTTTATTTACACATTTAGTAATAAAAATGAAAAAATTATGATAACCTTGCTGAATAAGAACATCAACTTTTGTCTCAGTTATTTGATTTTATTTTTCTTTAATACCTAGAAAAATCACCTCAGTATTCTCTTTTTATTTGCATAAAATATTTGCAAATATGTTATTTGCACCCAGAAATTTATTCCCCCCGTGGGCACATTAACATTATTTCAAAGTCCCATTCCATCTGCTATAGTCATTTGTTTAATCTGTCCTTGAGTTAGCAGAAAAGAACTAACAGGATATGAGCTTGGTACTAAAAAGTAGTTCATTCCATTGTTTTGAACTCTTATAGACACACATATACACATGCTTATTGTGGTAGTAATCATGGATATAAATTACTGATATTTTCAGAAACACTGAGATTAGTATCAGAGTGATCCTAAGAGTGAGGCATTGTGAAGTACCTGGATCTTAACTGAATATATTTAAAAGAAATACTCTTTCTTTTTTAGTGAGCTCTTTAACTTGAATTACTCCCCAAATTACTATAACTTGTTGATACCATAAAAAATATGAATTGGTAGCACCTATGAAAACATGGGAAAAATAATAGATAAAATAACAGAATGGGCAATAACTTAATAATAACAAGGTATAAGACAAAATCTTTAAGAGATATGAAAATAATTGCAAAGGAAAATGAGAAAAACAATTTATTTTTTAATGCAGTATTGCATTAAATAATTAATTTTTATGGAAGGAAAAATTGCTTTCATCAGCTTACCCTTCTAAATGATTAAATGTAACATCATGTTACAAGCCTGCTTTTAGTAATATGGTAAAAGCCATTTTGACCACTACACCCTGATAAATAATTTAATGATACTTACCTAAAAATATGTGTTGTGCATGCTAAATTGGATGTTAAAACTTCAAGCCATTTGTGGAGTCAATAGTACACAAACTGCATCTTCTACCCTGAATTACTTGTAGGAAAACACCAAACATTTGTCAAGATGACAAATACAAATGTCCTTTAAGTCATTGGAAAGTACTAAAGAGAATTTATAAATAAGAATGATGCTGTAAATTACAGTTTCTTTAACGATTTGAGTTACTTTAAGTTGGTGTAAATAAAAGAATTCTGGATTTAGAATTGAAAGATCTGAGTTTGAAAGCCAATTCTAATCATTATTAACTATATGTTATAAAGAATATTAAACTGTTCTTTTAAGATCTGTGTCCTTGTATGGTAGAATTCAGTAGTGTTTGTGAACACACATCCACACTATACTATACAGGGCTTTACTAGTATATAGCATTATTATTATTGTCACTGAATTATTTTTTATTTATGTAAAGTATAATTCAGACTTTGGTGTGTACAATTCTGCTTGTTTTGGCAAATGCATACAGTCATGTATCCCCCACTACTGTCATTATAGAACAGTCCCTTCAACTCAAATATTTCCTTGTTTTATCCCTTTGTAGTCACCCCTGTCTCTACTTCCAATCCCTGTTAACCACTGATTTGTTTTCATTTTATTGTTCACCTTTTCCAGATGTCATATAGATGGAATCAAGCAATATTAGTAAATTGAATATGGTTTCTTCCATTTAGCAAAATGCATTTGAGATCCAGCCATGTTTTTTTTTTTTCATGAATCAATAGCATGTTCTTTACTCTTGCTCAGTAGTATTCCAAGTCTTCCAGAGTATGTATACACCAGAGTTTGTTTATCCATTCACCAGTTGAAGGACGTCTGAGGTGTTTCCAATTTTAGGTGATTTTAAGTAAAGAGTCCATAAACATTAACATATAGGTTTTGAGTGAATGTAAGTTTTCATTTCTTTGGACTAAATATCTAGGAGTGTAGTAGTTTTATAAGGATGTTTAATTTATAAAAAAATGCAGAACTTCTGTTTTCCAAAATGGCTCCACTAATTTGCTTTCCCAACAGCAGTATATGAATTTTGCTCTGTATCCTCTCCAGCACTTGGTATTGTCAGGTATTTTGGGTGGGGGAAGGATGAAGATGGGGGAATGCATGACATTTAATAGGTGTGTGTGGTGTGCAGTATTGTGGTTTTAACTTTCATTTCCCTAAAAATTAATGGTGCTGATTTTCTTTTCATATGCTTATTTGCCATCCAGATACTTTTTGCTGAAGTTTCTACTTAAATCTTTTGCCCACATATTTATTGGGTTATATGTTTCATTCCTGTTGAGTTTTGAGAGTTCCCAAAAATTCTGGATATGTTCTTTTTCAAGAATATGACTGGCAAATATATTCTTCCTTTCAATAGTATTTTTGTTTTTCTGTTTTTGCATTAAGAAAGTTTTTAATTTTGGGGCGCCTGGGTGGCACAGCGGTTAAGAGTCTGCCTTCGGCTCAGGGCGTGATCCTGCCGTTATGGGATCGAGCCCCACATCAGGCTCTTCTGCTATAAGCCTGCTTCTTCCTCTCCCAGTCCCCCTGCTTGTGTTCCCTCTCTCGCTGGCTGTCTCTATCTCTGTCGAATAAATAAAATAAAATCTTTAAAAAAAAAAAAAAAGAAAAGTTTTTAATTTTGATGAAGTTTATTTTTTGTCTCTTATGGTTACTACTTTCATCCCCTTGACTTACTCATTCAGTAAGTGACAGCCTGTGCCTCCCACTCTCCTTCACCCATTTGCCCATCTCCCTGGCTTCCTACCCTCTGGTACCTGCCAGTTTGTTCTCTGTCTTTATGGGTCTGTTTCTAAAGCTTTTGTTTGTTTGTTTGTTTTTAGATTTTAAAAGTGAAATCATATGGTATTTGTCTTTCTCTATCTGACTTATTTCGTGTAGCATAATAACCTCTAGGTCAATCCATGTTGTTGGAAGTATTAAGATCTCATTCTTTTTTATGACTGAATAATATTCATACACACACACACACACACACACACATACACACACACACACCACACCTTTATTCATCTATCAGTGGACACTTACATTGCTTCCATATATCTTGGCAATTATAAACAAGGTTGCAATAAACATAGAGGTACATATCTTTTCAAATTAGTATTTTCGTTTTCTTTGGGTAAATACCTAGTAAGTTCTCTGTCCATTTTTAATTGGATTATTTGGGTTTTTTGGTGTTGAGTTTTGTAAGTTCTGTATATATTTTGGATAACTCCTTATAAAATATAGCATTTGCAAATATCTTTTATCATTCAGTAGGTTGCCTTTTTGTTTTGTTGCTGGATTCCTTCACCATGCAAAAGCTTTTTATTTTAATGTAGTCCCAATAGTTTACTTTTGCTTTTGTTTCCCTTCCCTGAAGAGGTGTATCTAGAAAACTGTTGCTAAGGTCAATGGCGAAGAGGTTACTACCTATGTTTTCCTCTGAGTTTTACATTTTCAGGTCTTACATTTAGGTCTTTAATTCAATTTGAGTTTATTTTTGGATAGGGTATATCAAAATGGTCCAATTTCATTTTTTTTTTTACATTTAGCTGTTCACACTACCTAGCACCATTTACTGAAAAGACTATCTTTTCTCCATTGTATGTCCTTGCCTCCTTTGCTAGATATTAATTGAACACATAAGTGTGCGTTTGTTTCTGGTCTCTCTATTCTGTTCCATTGATCCATGTGTCTGTTTTTGTGCCAGTACCCTACTGTTTTGATTACTACAGCTTTATAGTATATCTTGAAATCCAAAATTGTGATACTTCTTTCTCAAGATTGATTTGGCTATTCAGGGTCTTTTGTGGTTCCATAAACTTTAGGATTATTTGCTCTAGTTCTATGAAAAATGCTATTGGCATTTTTATAAAGATTGCATTCAGTCTGTAGATTGCTTTGGGTAGTATGGGCATTTTAACAATGCTAATTCTTCCAATCCATGAGCATGATATATCTTTCCATTTGTGTCATTTTCAGTTTCTTTCCTCAGTGTTTTTTGCTGTTACCATTATAATTTCCTTTATCTTTTTTAAGTTTACTGATTTAGTCTTTTTTTCTACTTTTTACTTTTTAATTAATTAATTAACAAATTAAATCATTTTAAGTAGGCTCCATGCTCAGCATGGAGCCCAATATGGAGTTTGAACTCACGACTCTGAGATCAAGACCTGAGCTAAGATCAAGAGTTGGACACTTAAGCAACTGAGCCATCCAGGCAGCCCTGTTAATTTTCTAGTTTTTAAAATGTGATTTTTGAATGGTCTTTTGAGACCTTTCTATTTTTCTAAAAGTTCTTTCATGCTCTAAATTTATCTCTAAGTATAACTTTAGCTGCATCTTTCATTTTTATATGTATTTTTGTTTTCATACACTTCAAATAATAGTTAATCTTCCATGAGACTTTTTGAATTATTTAAATTATGTGTTTTTTCCCTAAATATTTGAGTTTTTAAAGATATCTTTCTGATTTTGATGTCTTGTTTTAATTCTATAGTGGTTCACTCTAGTGGTTCACTCAAGAACATACTTTCCAGGAGTTCTTTTAAATTTGTTAACTTGTCCTTTGTGGCTCAGAATATGATATATCTTGGTGACTATATCATGTTCATTTTCAGGAAAAATATATATTTTATTCCTCTTGGTTGTAGAGTTCTATGACATCAGTTAGTTTAGCAGTGTTTTTCAGAACATCTATATCCTTACTTATTTTCTGACTACTTGTTTTATTTATTATTGAGAGAAGAGTGTTGAAGATTCACATTATAAGGGGATTGCCTTGTCCTCTTTCTAGCTCTGTTAATTTTTATTTCCTGTCTTTTGAAGCTCTGTTTTTAGGTGCATAGATCTTGAAACTCAATCTATCTTTCTTGAGAATTAACCACATCGCTATATAACCTCTGTCTTTATTCCTGACAATACTCATTGTGCTGAAGTCTACTTTAGTTAATATTAACATAATTACTCCATGATATTTTTTACTAGTTTTTGAAATATATATATATATATCCCATTGCTTTACTGTTAATTTATCTGTATCCTTAACATATTCTGCTTTAATTTCTTGATAAGTAAAAAAGAAAAAACACACACACACACAAAAAAAACCCAACAACACACAGTATTGCTGATTTTATGTGATTTTTGTGAAGGACAAATAAGATAATCCATGTAGTTATTATTTTGGTGCTTAGCATATAGATTTAATGTTGCTAATTTTACAATATTATCACCCTTCAATATTCAAAATTGTAACTCATATTTCAGTTGATGTTTATTACCTTAAAATTATTTATACTGAAGAATCTTGAAGAGCTCTGATCTTTAAAAGCATCACTAGCTCCACTGTCTTGAATTTTCTAAATTTTTTCTTCTGTCTTTTATTTGTTTCTAGTATTTTTAAAAATCTTAGACCTAGTCTCTCTTAGCTGCTGTTTAATTGTCCATTCATCATGCCCTAGCCAGTCCTCATAGGAGTCTTAAATAGAAACGGATCACATGTAGTAAAATTTTACTAAATATTTGTGTGCAGTGGAAGAGAAATTTCCTATCTGTGCTGCATAGCATGGCTGTAGTTGATCATTAAATTTTGCCTTTCTGAAATCTCTCTGAATATCCTATCATCAGAGGTTTTTCACAGACCAAGCTACTTCAAAGTACCATGTTCATCCTCTAATAATTTGCTGTTTCTCTTTTCCCATCTATGATTATTTTGCATTATTATAAATATAACATATAATGTATAATTATAAATTATTTTTCATTACTTTCTTTTTGGATTCCTTATTAATTCCTATTTCTCCATCTATATTGCAGAATTAATTCCCCACCTCCTACCCACAAATCAGGTAAGCACCACTTACTCCGTATGTGTAAACATTCTTGATACACTGAGAAAAAATTCTGTTTTAAATCACTTCAGTATGTTGCCTTATCACTGATAATTTTACATAACAACTTTAGAATTTGGTTTTAGAGGTCAATGGAGGCAGACCCCTAAGTGAAAGTTATCCTCATTGTTTATTCAGATTAAACATATTTAGATAACTCTTCACTTGGAAATTTTTTTCTTCTGATTGGCTTTGAATGAATAATGATTAGTTCTTATGGTGATTGGGGGGGGGAAAGAGGTTCTTTTACTTCTCTTAGTTAAATTGAATAAGTTACTTTTAGTCTTATCCATAAGTTTAATACATAATATTTTTGAAATTTAACCACTTGTCTCTGCCATGGTGTGATTATTGGTGGGTTTTTGCAAGTTGAATTCTCTCACATCCATATGTATCCACAATGGACTTTACATGCTGGTTGCATTTATTTCAATTACCCATCTGTGGATTAGGAAGTTAGCTGTAAATTAAAGACAACCTCTCATGGTAAAATTTGAAAAAATAAAATAATGCTAAATTATTAATTAATTCCTAACACCATAAATGTGATTTTCCACATTATACTTCCTTAAGGTAATAGTTGAGATGTCTATATGCTCATCATTTTATTTTCCCTTTCAGGTTTAATTTTCCATCTCATGTTTGTAACCATTAAAGACAAATAGGAATAAATAAGCCAGCCTGTATGGTCTTGGGTTTATCAGAGTTGTGTCTCCAATGAACTGCAGGTGTAGAAATGAATAATTGAATTTCCAGGGTAAGTATGAGGAAGGTTATGCCAAAAGATGCAATTTCCTAGTAATTGCTGTGTTACCCACAGTGGGAAAACAGTTATAGTAACCATGTGCTTATTCCTTCCCCAAGTAACATTATATTCTTACTCTTATTAGCTTTTCTTATTTATTTCTCTAGAATCAAGGGATTTCAGTTGTGTTATTGTGTGAATGGAACATAATGCAGCAATTCGTTTTCATTAAACTCAACTTAGAGAATGGCTTATGGAACCTAGCAACAAGGAATAAAAAAAGAATTAACCAGAAGCTTTTCTGTCACTGAATTTTGAGAGCCAAGTGTTCATCATAGTTCACTCTGGAGAAACCCAATAATATATTTCATTTCTACCAATCAGAACCACTGGGTGCTTAAAATAAACTTGAAAGGCATGCTATAAGAAAAAGGAAAAATATCTAATACAATATATTTTGTTGAAGTAATACCATTTTAAATAAATAATTCAATGTGCAACTATAACTCCCAAATGTCTAAGAGAAACAAAAGTTTTTTTAGTTTACAAACAATGTGGGTGGTTGACATTTTAGTGTTGATATTGCACTCTTGATAACCATGCAGTCATTGCCTTCCCTGTAAGATTCAGGTAAAAAATTTTGACAAACTAAAAGCAAATCATTATTTTTTTGTGGAACTCAAAAATTTAACTATTTTTTTTAATGTTCTTATTTTCAAACTGGTCTCCTGCTTCTGGTTTTGACATACTGTACTTTATAATGAAAACAGCCCCCAGAGTGATCTTTGAAAACAAAATCAGCTCATGACCCCTCAGCCTAAAGAGACCTCAGTTTGCCTTTCTTCACCTGCATGTGATTAAACTGGAACCTAGTTTTTAATGTTTGGTTGGTTATTTGAATTTGTTAAAATTGGGTAACTTGAAATGGCAAAACTGGAAGGAAAATACACAATTTGAACTTGTAGGAAAAAATGATTCTACTATTAAACCTGAAATTCGTTTAAAAAATAAATGCTCTTCATTAAATTGCTGTTAAAAATAGTGCTAGGATTTGGGGTGCCTGGGTGGCTCAGTCAGCCAGTTAAGTGTCTGCCTTCAGCTCAGGTCGTGATCCCAGGGACCTGGGATGGAGCCCCGCATCAGGCTCCCTGCTCAGCGAGGAGCCTACTTCTCCCTCTCCTCCCTGCTTGTGCTCTCTGTCATTATCTCTTCCTCTCTCTCTCAAATAAATAAATAAAATCTTAAAAAAATAGTGCGAGGGGTTCCTGGGTGACTCGGTTGAGTGGCTGGCTCTAGGTTTTGGCTCAGGTCTCAGGGCCTTGGGACAGAGCCCTGTGTCAGGCTCCATGCTCAGCAGGGAGTCTGCTTGACATTCTCTCTCTCCCTTGCTTCTCCCCCTGATTGCTCACTCCCTATTTCTCTCTCTCATTCTCTAATAGTGCTATTTTGGAGGGTGGAAAAGAAAAATGTTTTGGGCCCTTAAATTTACAAATGGTTTTCTTCTTTATATGAGGATTCCTGAATACACATGAAATCCCTTATATTTAAGTTTAAAAAAAAATGCTGAATTACTCAGAACTTCTTTTTTTTTTTAAGATTTTATTTATTTATTTGACAGAGAGACAGCCAGCAAGAGAGGGAACACAAGCCGGGGGAGCGGGAGAGGAAGAAGCAGGCTCCCAGCAGAGGAGCTGGATGTGGGGCTCGATCCCAGAATGCCAGGATCACGCCCTGAGCTGAAGGCAGATGCTTAAGGACTGAGCCACCCAGGCACCCCTGAATTACTCAGAACTTCTTAAACTACACCACAATGATAGTTTTGTCATGAAAATATTTACCTCTAATAAGCACTTGAAGTAAAATGTTACTTAAAAGTCTTTGGTTTTACTTATAATGAGGGGTAGTTAAAGCATTGTTTTATCAAAGTTCTTTTATATTGTTTGAATAGATGTAATTATATATCACTAATTATAGTATATCACAAATCTTATGCATAAGCAATCATTATTTGTATAAGCCAAATATAATCTAAATAACAAAGTCAGTAAATATGCATTTTCATTGCTGGGAAACCATCTGTTCCCACAATGAGGGCCAGTTTACCTCAGAACAGAAGTAGATGTTTGTAGTTGTGCCTTCAACTAGCCTAGAGCACTTTCCATAAATTATGTCTTCTGTTCCATTGTTTGGCTTCCTGTGTACAAAATTTGCCTAAAGCAAGGGTTGAGATCCAGAGCTGTCATTATTCCTCATTCTCTATATTTTCCAATTACTAAGAAAAAAATTATTAAATCAGCATGCAAATACTTTATCAGTTATTTTTCTGGAATTATTAGAAGGTGTAAAGTGACAATGATATTTGAATCTTAATTTTTTCTTTTTTCTTTAAAGAAAAATTCTTGTCCTCCAAGGATGATTACATAACTGCCTAAACTGACAGAAAAAATAAATGCCTGTTTAGTAATTTCTCTGCACATACCAAAACCTCTGTTGAGCCATTAAATTAGATAAAGGGTAGTACAAACTTGAGTTTTAGATTTAGGTAGGGGATTGAGCCATGAAATATAGCAAAGTTTTTGCCGAGATCTGATTTCAAAATTGCAAGAACATAGGACTTTAACAAATACTCAGTGACTATATCTCTTGCGGTTGTTATGCACAGAAATATCATAGTGTAAGGGAGGTGGTTTCAGCATGCACAGATTCCTGGGGCAAATACTGGAAAAATACCTGGAAAAATACCGTTAGGACTTGAACCTATCCTTGGACTGGGCTGTTGCCGGTGAAAAAGAAACCTAGGTTCCAACAGGTCTTTGAATGTCTGAAATTGAACACATCACAACTTAAGAACGGGGCATCTTTTGCACTTTAATATTTCAGACTTTAAGATGGGAAGTACATTTCATTTAGGAACATAAACATGGTAACTGAATAACTGGATCGAGCTGATGCCATTTAAATGAATCTTTTTACATGACTGACTTACTGTATATCCCTGTTTGGGTACTGTAATAGATGATATCAGTGAATATAATTTAAAATGGGAAATAGAATCAAGAGTGAATCTTAGAAAATAATGGAATTGTTTTCATGAATTTATTTGTTTCATACAAACCAGTTTCACATACTTCTGGGACAACATCAACAAAAGTTTAGTCTCTCTCAGGTATCTACTTTAAACATTTTTTAAATAGATAAATTGACCTAAAAATGATTTTCTCATCTCCAACAGAAATAAATCCTGCCCCAACCTAGTGGCTGTCCATAGCCCATCTATCTGCAAGCCGTATTAACAGAATTTAATTATAAATCTTTTTGACATCTGTTTAGTTTATGAATTTATATGTACACTACCCTGAAACCTTTTTCCTTACTGTGGGAAGAAGAGCTACAAATGTTTAATTTATAACCCTTTCTACTATATGCATAGGATGAATACTTTTTTTTTTCACTCATCAGGAAAATAGAAAAACATAATGGAAAAAATGAAAAGCCCACATATGTTTTGTGTGTTCTGTTTAAATAATTACAGTTGTTTTCCCTATTGTAACAAAATTAAAAGAATATGATATATTCTTCTGTTTTCTTTGAATATATTGTTACAGTAATTTCTTTTTTTTTAAAGATTTTATTTATTTTTTTGACACAGAGAGAGAGACAGCCAGCGAGAGAGAGAACACAGACAGGGGGAGTGGGAGAGGAAGAAGCAGGCTCCCCGCGTGGAGCCTGATGTGGGGCTCGATCCCAGGACCCTCCCTGAGCTGAAGGCAGACGCCTAACAACTGAGCCACCCAGGCGCCCCTGTTACAGTAATTTCTTATATTAATATTATTTGAGGTGCACGTGGGTGGCTCAGTCAGTTAAGCATCTGCCTTTGGCTCTCAGGTCATGGTCCCAGGGTCCTAGGATCGAACCCCACATTAGACTCCATACTCAGTGGGGGGCCTGTTTCTCCCTCTCCCTCTGCTGCTCCCCCTGCTTGTGCTCTCTCTCTCAAATAAATAAGAAAAATCTTTAAAAAAAAATTATTTGAACACATGATGTTAATGTCTACATGAAGGTTTATATTATGCAATAGTGTAATTTTATATTTTCTGTGGTATGGGATATTTTGTTAGTTTTCAATTTTTTCAAATTATAAATAATACCTTAGAAAATAATCTTGAACAGGAATTTTGCTGTATCTTTTTTAATTTCCTTCATTTATTATTTTTTCTTTAATATAAGCATATATCGAGTGCTTCTAAATTTCTAGTGGTTTTGGTTTATTATTATTTATGACTTATAATAACGTATAGTTGAATCTTGCTTTTTATTCAGTCAGAAAATTTTGGTGTTTAATCACAGCATATTATTTATTTACATATAATGTAATAAATAACATGGTTGGAAGCCTGCCATTTTAGAATCTGTTTTCTATCTATATCTTCTGTTCTTTTTAGTTGTGGCTGTTGTATTATAGTCTTCCTTTCTACCTCCTTTTGAAAAATCAATTTTTTAACATTTGATTTTAACTATTATATTGAAATTTGAGATATACCCCCTCAAATCATTTTAGCAGTTTCTTAGAAGTTTAAAGTACAAATCTTTTAGCATATCACGCTGTACCTCGATAATATGATACTACTTCACACACGCACGAAATAAAAGCCTCATAATAGTGAAACTTTCTTTACCATCCAGATCAGCTCAAATAGTAAATCTACGTCCAGTTATTAGTCACCCCACATGACCCCTGCATTGAAGAATTAAATTGTATAAATACCCCAGTACTCGCTGAGATATTTTGCCCCCTCTTTTACATTGTAACATATATTTAGCAACATCTAAAATGATGTATAACTACACCTGTGCTGAAGATAGCAACAGTTGTAAATATAGAGAGGGGAAAAGGATGCCAGAAAAAATCAGACATAATTTTACATTCATGTAATTCAGCTTGAGGTGGTTTGGTTCACCTTTTCATCTCTGAACCAAATGTCATCGTCAGAGGGATTCAGAAAGATGATTCCTAAGGCCTGTGTCATTGGCTGACCCTCACTGCAGACATAGCTACAGTTGGTTCTGTCTGAATCCCATGGAATAGATTTCCCTTGAGAGACACAGTAGCCTTCTGTTGTTGAAAGAACATGGGGAAGTGATGGACAGGTGAATTTCACAGATAAGTTTTATACTTGGTAAGCATAAAATTGGCTGAGGGAGGTAATAATTTTGAAGGCTATTTCTAACTTTCTAGAGACAGAATGAGGAAATTAATCTTTTTCTTTACTTTTCTCACTTCATTGAAGTCATTTAATTTATCTTCTTATTTTCAAATGAACGCTAATATCTCACCCACAGTTTTGCACCACTCCCATGTACCTTTTTCCTGGTCTCTAGATAGATACATGCATGGGTCTACTAAAATTTTTCACGTAAAATGTTCTATAGGCATATCAAACCCAGAATGTTTAAAAGAAAACTTATTACCACCCTTTCTTCTGTCCTTATACGAATGTTATCACAACATTTAGTCAATTTCTACATCTGGCAGCTTCCTTTTTTTTATAGATTTTATTTATATATTTGGCACAGAGACAGCCAGTGAGAGAGGGAACACAAGCAGGGGGATGGGAGAGGGAGAAACAGCCTCCCAGCGGAGGAGCCTGATGAGGGGCTCAATCCCAGAACTCTGGGACCACTCCCTGAGCCAAAGGCAGACGCCCAAAAACTAAGCCATCCAGGCGCGCCTACATCTGGCAGCTTCCAATGCCATGATTATTAAAGCTGTCTACTTCCTGCGTCAGTTTATATGAATGTATGTATATGAACCTAATAAGTATCTAAGTCATTTCCCTTTTTCTGATGTATCTCACCTCTAATATACTGTTAGAATGCTTTTATCTAGGACGCAAGTATGAGAAAATATTTCTTGATGTCTTAGAAAGTACAAAGATATAAGAATCTTTTACATTGTGATCCTTTCTTGCCCCCCTAGACTTAACCTGTGCCTCTTCCCAATCACTCGTGTTCTTGTCACATTCATCTCCTTGAAGTTTCCCATCAAAACATCCTCTTACACATTTATTCTCCTCTCAAACTTGCTATTGGTTCTTTGCCTAAATGCTCTTTGTTCAAATTTGTTGATGAATCATCTGTATTTTCTCATTTACAGTGTCAACTCTGAATATCATTTTCAACAGAATGACTTTCTTCACCTTCAAATCTAGTGTTACCCAAAATCTGGGACATCAGATAATTATAAATGTTACATGAATATAACAAATAAGAGTTAATGCATTTATATCTACTTGTATTAGAAAAAAATATTACACATGTCTAATCCTCATTATGGTTATTGTATTTATGGGCAAGTCTTTTTAAAATTTGATTTGAAGTGAAATTTAAAAAATATGTAAATAAGAGTACATAATCAAATATGGCAAAAAGATAAAGTAAGAACTCATTAATGATTGATGTTAGGAATCGCCCTCTAAGTGTCACTGTATGTGATCTCCCTTTACACACCCCAGTGACTTATTACTCTAATGTAATTATTTTTCAATGAGCTGTAGACTCCCTAATGCAGATAAAATATCTCATTTGTTGTTTACACTCATAATTTATGCTATATCTGTAGGGTTTGTGGAATAAATGAATGAACATGGATGCATTAATGAATGAACTTGGATCAAAAGCCTACTCAGTGCAGTTGCCACTATAATCTCTCTGTAGATTATATTATTTTAGATGAACTTTTTCAATTATTTGTTGTTGTTTTTGTTAATCACTATAAAACCAACCATGCTTTTGATCACCAGAGTACTTTCAATATTGGGTAGATTGGTAGAAAAACACCCACATAAGTGTTTTTGAATATGAAAGAATAGTGTGTTTTGGGTGAAGAAATGATAAAAGGTATCAAAAGAATATCTTAGACTAAAACGTATTTATTAGAAATTCTGGATTTTTTTTTCCACTACCCTGCACTTAGACAAGTTTATAGTTTTTTTTTTTAAGATTTTTTTTATTTTTTTTTTATTTTTTAAAGATTTTGTTTATTTATTTGACAGAGATAGAGACAGTCAGTGAGAGAGGGGACACAAGCAGGGGGAGTGGGAGAGGAAGAAGCAGGCTCACAGCAGAGGAGCCTGATGTGGGGTTCGATCCCATAACGCCGGGATCACATCCTGAGCTAAAGGCAGGCGCCTAACCGCTGTGCCACCCAGGCGCCCAAGATAAGTTTATAGTTTTGGCAGTGAAGTCAGTACTNATCCTGAGCTGAAGGCAGGCGCCTAACCGCTGTGCCACCCAGGCGCCCACGATAAGTTTATAGTTTTGGCAGTGAAGTCAGTACTTTTGTTTTTAACTTAGTTAAATTCTTGAGCTGTCATTNTCCTGAGCTAAAGGCAGGCGCCTAACCGCTGTGCCACCCAGGCGCCCAAGATAAGTTTATAGTTTTGGCAGTGAAGTCAGTACTTTTGTTTTTAACTTAGTTAAATTCTTGAGCTGTCATTTCACATGGGTTATTTTTATTTTACTGACCCTACTGCTGTCAGATTACTTTAACACTCCAAATTTTCCCTTCCTGGAATTAAACATCTTATGTAATTCTTCTCCTTATCTTTGGAAAATGGTGTTATATTTAAGTATGGATAATAATATCTGACAGTTTCCCAAACTCCCACAGGAAATCTGCCTCCATGTATGTTTATTAAAAAGATATTGTTTATATCAGTATATAGATTTGCTCCTCAACACTGTATTCATCAATATAAATAAAGTATTTCCCTTACTAAGGTAACTATAACCCACTCCCTTCCCACTATGTAATCTTTATTACATTTTGTATTATGTAATAGCAATCTGAAGTTTGAACCAAGAAGACATATACAAAGTGTATACCCTCTTACCTTGTTACCACCTCCTCACTCCTCTTCCTATGCTGAAGATTTTATAAAAGTATAAATTATAGGTTGAGAACTTTTTTCTTTTTAGTTTATTTGGATCAAATTCATGTAAATTGTATCATTGCAAGTCCATTCTTTGAGGAAAAAATAACTAAATAACCTCTATGGTTTAGTGGTCCAACTAGTTGTTGGTTACTTGCCATTTTTAAATAAAGTGGAAAATTGAATTACTTATATGTAACTATACTATCTTTTTCAACCTAGTAAGTATTCATTATTTTTAGTATTATTACTATAAGGCAAAATCTAACAGATTTTATGGTAGTTAATAGATATCTAACAATAAATAAAATTCTAATTAACTTAAATTATAACATCATAAAAATATTTTAATTAAATATAGAAATGTGTATTTTAAATACTTACATATATAGCTTTTATAATAATGTTTATATGTGTATATGAATATTATATTAAATGTATAAGATCAGTATTTAACTAGCAATTATTAGATACCATATTAGAATGGAAGTAAAATTTGAGGAGCTGTTTGATTATTCAAATAAAAGTCCTATATACTCACAGCCCTAATGGGCTTTCCTTTTCACTGTTTTGGTTTTGCGTTGCCTAACACCCTTCCTATATTGGGGAATATTTTCTGTGGTTGTTGCAGAGGGCAATCCACCTGCTAAATACAGATGACGAAATTGCCAGATATTTACTTTCCTATTGTCTTTTGCACCCAGAGCATAGACTCAGAACTTTGCCTGAGTCCACAAAATACACCCATCCTATCCATAGCTGGTGATGCTAAGAATATAGGACTATCCACTCTGAGAGCAGGTGGTAAGCAGTTATACAACAACATGTGAATTGTAGACAACAGAAGCAGCAGAAGCAGTTTCCAGTACCTGTACTTGCAGTGCTGGCAGCAGTGACTTGCTCCGAGCTCAGCAGAGACAGCAGCAATGATTTCAAGGATAGATGCTGGGGTGTCATTTTGGCTGAGGCTCTAGCTGTCCTTCACCTGACCTTGGTTCTTCCATTAGGACATACCTAAATTCCTTTTCCATTTCACTGGCCAGAATCTCCTTTCAGTTGCAATTAAGAACCCCAAATCTATAGTCAATGTTCCCTTAATCAGGACTTCATGTTTTCACTGGACAAAGTCTTTGATTTCATGCTAATTTGGAGACTCTACATAATTTCCCTATGGTTTATATTTGATACAGAACCTGCTTCAAATATTTACATGTATCAGCTAAGGTTTGTTGCTGTTGTTTTCCTAAAGCTATTTCTTTATGGCAAAGTCACATCAAATGCTTTCACATTACGTTGTAAGAATGTACGTAAGAATGTGTATATATATATATATATATATATATACACACACACATTGTGTCTCTTGACCTTTTAACTATGCATAATCAAATTTTAAGTAAATAATGAACAGAAAAAGGAAAATCAATGACCTATTGTGGATNTATTACGTTGTAAGAATGTACATAAGAATGTATATATATACACATTGTGTCTCTTGACTTTTTAACTATGCATAATCAAATTTTAAGTAAATAATGAACAGAAAAAGGAAAATCAATGACCTATTGTGGATTATAGTTTCTACTCAAAACATTTGGCATAATTTACTTTGGAGTAATTTACATGTCTTTTTGTCTGAAGAGATAATGTATCCTGTCATTGATAATTTAGAATATATAGTGAAAGAAGCAATTACCAAACCAACTACCACTGATTCAAAGAAATAGAAAGTAGTTTTAAAAGTAAGCGTACTTAAAAAGTATTTCATTTTATCTTATTTAATCAATATTCCGATTTTCATTTTAAAAGTTAGCAAAATCTTAAAAACAATNTTATCTTATTTATCAATATCCCGATTTTCATTTTAAAAGTTAGCAAAATCTTAAAAACAATGTTAAACATTTTTATATGAAGCAAAAATGTTGGTTATAAATTTAAAAAACTATTAAGCCAACAAAAATGCTGAAAAATGGTTTAGGCTAATTAAAGTTACTTCGAGATTAAGGTTTTATTCAAGAGGAAGACAGAATGTTAGTTAACAAATTCTTTCGAAATAAAGTATATAGGGCGCCTGGGTGGCTCAGTCTGTTAAGCGTCTGCCTTGGGCTCAGGTAATGATTTCAGGGTCCTGGATAGAGCCCCACATCCGTCTCTGTGTTCTGTGAGGAGACTGCTTCTCCTCCCTCTGCCTGCCTCTCTGCCTACTTGTGCTCTCTCACACCCTCAAATAAATAACTAAAATCTTTCTTAAGAAAAGAAAAGAAACAAAGTATGTTGTTTCTAAAATATGGGGGAGGGAGCAATTTAATGGGATTAAGAGGAAGAAATGATTCCCACTTCAACATAAAACATCACCTGGGGAGCATGAAACTACTTTGTCAAGATTTTTTCCACGGTGTATGCTCTATCCATTCTCATCATTCTTTACATTCACTTTATCAGTAAGCTGCTTATTACAGAGATTTTATATTTTCCTTTCTATTCACTTGCTGCCCATCTTCACCCTGTTCTGTGTCTTGGGAGGCTGACTTTTAAAGATTACGTAAAGTTCTTTGCCCATTTTCTTCTGATTGGTTTGGTCAATGGGAAAACACCAGCAATAGATCAAGTGAGCAAGAGGATGAGGTCATGGTATTTGTTTCCAAGTCTCCTCCCTATAGGTTCACATTGGGTGTCTGCATCCTTTACCAAAGGCTACAGCTCTTATCAAGTTGGCGACTCAATATGTTAACCCTAATGGGTTTTGGTAACTGTTCTTTCTTCCTGCTTTTTGATATCTGGAGTGAAAATAGCTTCTAGCTATTGTTAGCTCCAAGGTCCTATACTTTCGTTTGCTGGCTGCCCTGAATTTTGCTTACAGCTTTGTATATAGTGCCTGAAATTGCCAATTTGAATGTGCTATGTATTTTATTATCAAGACTCTGACTGATGTAACGTTGTAGCCAAGGCAAATATCTTATCATTTAAGTTTGTTGGGAAAGAAGAATAGTTGAGATTCATCGCTATAAAGACTCAGTCGATCTAATCCAATACACTTTATATAGCATTGTTGCTTTTAGCATCAGTTTACTATTATTAAGAAATTAAATAAATTTTTACTTTAAACTATAATTATTTAATTGCAATGAGAATTATAACACCAATATTTATGTTCCCTAGACAGTACACACTCTCTCTCTATAATATATATGTAAATTTACATAAGAAATCAAATGATTATTTTGTCAAATTAGTCAACAGGAAATGAGAAGGCAATAGTTATCCAGTTTAATTATAACCATACTTTAGAATTGGTAGAGTCTGAGGTGAACCTAAATTTATGATTATTTCTGAGTGATTAAATAAACACAATGAAATACATAGGCAATATAATAGATGATTTCATGAGGAAATGTGAGAAATATTTCTCTTTTATTTCCTAGTCCTGCCTACACTGTCTTCTCTCTCTCAGTCTTTCTTAATTGTTGATTTATAGGCCAACTAGCTTCAGAAATAATTAAGAAGAAATAAGAAAAATAGGGCTAACTCTGATAATGTGAAATTATCAGCACTATGTTCCGGTACTGTAGCTTGATTTTTTGAAGCAAAATGTTTTCTTTTAGGAGAGGAAAATTGTTTTATCTTACATATACTCTTACATACATTAGATTATTTTCTTAAAAATTATTTCCTTGGCCCAATGAGTTTTATATTCATCTGCGGAAATCATCATAGGTTGAGCAAAGTTACTGCAAGTGAATCTTTTGGATGTCTTTTGTGACTGACACTGATTAACTGAAGCAGGAAAATAGAATTTATGAGTATGGTCCTGGATAGCTCACCAGTCACCATGGGAAATGAAAAATAAGTCCCTCAGAAGAACAGGAACAAGGGATCCTCCAGAGATCTAAGGGGCCGTAACTTGAACACATTTTTTCAAGGGCACTGGCATTAAAACAATCCCCTGATGAAGCTGACACAAGCTTCAGTCACTTCCCATGCCAAAGTGGCTCCGCTCATGAGAACAATTTCAGTGGAGAGTACATGCCCACCACTTTGCTTTTGGTAGAAGAACGATTCCGTGCTTTCCGGGGGTGATAATTTCAGCATAATTATAAGGATGGGAAAGGGACAATTCTCTAAGAGAAGGGATGCTGGGAGGGTAAAAACAACAGGTGTTCACAAAAATGAATCTATTATTTCCAGAGGAAAATGCCTTTTTTTTTAAGGATTGATAAACATTTCACAGGGAAATCTTCACGTTTTCTAATGTTTCAATTTTCCTACATAATAACAATTGACTTATTTTTAAAAGATACTTCACATCATTAGAAAAGTCCTATCTTTCTTACTATCATGTTTGATTTTTTTATCATATTGCAGGATATGCCAATATTGGATTTTATGGTGGGTTAAAATAGATGAAAGATAGATAATAAAAATTTTCTTTTTTGATAGAGCTTACAAAATAATGCTATTTTGATCTTTTTATAAATTTTGGATACTGAGAAATTTTATCAAAGTTATTATAGACACCATAATATAGAAGATACATTAGTGGAGACCTCCTGTAAATTTCCTAAAGTTTATAATGATAATAATCTGATCAATTACCTCCACTAGTCACTTTCTCAAGAACTTTACATGGGTTGAGAGATAAAAATAAATTATCACAACAATCTTATGAAGAAATTGCTATTATGATCTTCTTTTACCTATGAGGAAGCTGACACAGAGAGATGATAAATACATTCTTAAGGGCCCTACAGATAGTACATCTGGTTCCTAGCCTGAGTTCTTAGCTTTCACCACCTGTATTGCCTTTCTCTTGAAAAAAAAAAATGAAAAGATTTCCATTGTAAGTATCTATAGACTAAATATTGAAAATTTTAAGCTGAAACTTAGGTAAACAGGAGAAAAATATTACTATTTATTTTAGTCGCATATATTTTAGGATATCCATATTTTATTTAATAATATTTATAATCATCAGTAGCATTGATATTGATAGCAGTAGTGAGGTTATAATAGGTATATTAAGACTAATTGTTGGGGCGCCTGGGAGGCTAAGTCAGTTAAGCCTCCCGACTCAATTTCGGCTCAGGTCATGATCCCAGGGTTTTGGAATTGAGCACTGTGTCAGGCCCTTCACTCGGCAAAGAAACTGCTTGAGGACTCTCTTTCTCCCTTTCCCTCTGCTCCTACCCACTCCCCTCTCTAAAATAAATAAATACATCTTAAAAAAAAAAAAGACAAAATAAACTAATTGTGATAGTAGTAGCGGTAGTAATAGGAACAATTGTACTGGTAGTATTAACAGTCGTGGCAGTTATAATCTATAAACACTGATCAAGATGATATTGCATTGAGTACTTTTCATTAAAATGTAAGAACTCAATCTTCTTTTTTTAGCAGAAGCCCATGATGGTTTTCTCTGGGCTTTTTCACATAGTTAGGACTAGCATACAACCACAGTGACTCTGGCCCACGTTTTCTCTCCATCATTGCACAGACTGGCCAGTTTTTGTTCGCTTGATGAGTGGGCATATCCCACAAGAAGGAAGTGAGGTATGGCACTGCTAAGTACTTCTGCCACATTGGGCCAAAGGGTGGTCACAAATCCAGTCTAAATCTAAAAGGAGTGGTAACTGCTTGATGGCAGTTGCTGACAAGTCAGACTGAAAGAGCCATGGGTATAGGGAAAGAAATAATTGTGATCATTTTTGCTCTCTAGCACACGATGTCTTTAATAAGGTCTGAGTATGCACCGAGCCTTACATTTAAATTTATTTAAATTTACTAAATATTTATTAAATTTATTGAACTTAACTTTATTAAAATTAAATCTATTAAAATTAAATAAAATTTCAGTTCTTTAGTCAAACAAGCCGCATTTTCAGTGCTCAATAGCTACAGATGACTAGTGGCTACTGTATTGGACAGAATGGATTATAGAGCTGTTCTGTCATCTCAGGAAGTTCTATTGGAGAGTTCAGATAACATCATCTAAGCACAAATGATATGTATCTCATCTGAGCCAAGGCTTTTAAGAAGTGGTCTGCTTCCTACATAGTCATCTACTGATCAAAGCCATGTCATAACGCTAACCTGAGACCAGAATTGTCTAGCTAAGCCCAGCCTGAAAGCAAACCCAAATGAAGTTAATAGATGGCTGTTATTTTGAGCCACTGAGTTTTGGGGTTATCTGCTATGCAGCAAAAACGAATTATTCACATACCTGAACCTAATTTCAGTAGAGATTGGGAAGTGAAATCTACCTGTGTGATTCAAGGAGGAAAAGAAATGGATTTTTGGTGTATTGTTTTTAGTCTTATACTGTCTTATAATAGGCACTAAAGTAGTCAGTAATGTCATTCATGTAATCCTCACAAATATGCTGTAATTTAGACATTAATATCTATATTTTATGGATAAGGAGAATGTGATACAGAAGTTGTAATTCACTGAAAAATCCTAGTTTTCATAGTTACTGAAAGTTAGACCCAGCTGTAAAAGCAGACACTAACTTCTTCCTCTTTCCACAGCACCCTACCTCCACCCTGCATACCTTACTGATATTCTGGTGTTTTGTCTTCTATATAAAAGGACATTTTGGAAAATAAAATCTCTAAAATAAACTCATACTCTTATCATGCAGAGTAAATTACGGCTAATGTTTTGATATGTCCGTTATAATAATTTCTCTAGATCTGTGAATTTATCTCACATAGTTTCATCATACAGTAAATAGTTATGTGCCCTGTTGGTTTTTTTTTTTTCAATTAAGACTAGATAATGTTTTTATCATATTGGTAAAATACTTATTTTTAAAAGACTGTCATGAATTCCTTTCTATCTTTCATTGCCTTGGTTATTTTATTTTGTATATATAAAATATTTTATGTATATATACCATATACACATATATATTCCATAAGTATTCATCAGCATTTTGAGTAGTTATTGATAATTGAATACTTCCTATATGACAAGTCTATATGAAAAACATTCCTTATACATTATATCATTTGCTCTTGATAACAATAATACTATGCAATAGGAATTATGATTTTTAAAATTTTTTTAGGTTTATTTATTTATTTGAGGGACAGGGAGCGGGAGCATGAGCAGGCAGAGGGGCAGAGGGAGAAAGAGGGAAAGAAGCAGACTCCCTGATGAGCATGAAGCCCGTTCTGGGGCAGGGGATGTGTTGGGGGTGACTGGATCCCACAACCCAGAGATCATGACCTGAGCTGAAAACAAGAGACGGACACTTCACCAACTGAGCCACTCAGGCACCCCAGGAATTGTGATTCTTAATCTCATAAAAGAGATAAAGTCGCTGAAGCTCGCAGTGGCTTTACAATGGGTCTAAGTCCACGATGCTAGTGTGTGGGGTTTGGGGCTCTGTGTGCTCAGATGCCTCTACATTCTTCCTATCCTGTGCTCTCTTGAAATGCAGAGGGGCTGCCCTCTTGCAGCTGCATCTCTCCAGCTCCGGGCTGGCTCCTGTCTGTTTGGCCAAGGAGAAGTACAAGTGAGAATTTCAGTGGCAGAGGAGGATAGAAGGGAGTGGGTAGGTAAAAAGCAGTGTTCTTCTGCCTGATTATCCTACGCTTGCTTAGGGCGATGTTAACATCTATCCATCCAAACTAACACTGGTCACACCTTCTTGTTAATCCTGTGTCAGCATTCCCTGCTTTACTTCTCACCTGCTCATCATCTGTATAAGCATTCAAATTCCTTTATTCTAAAACTCAAGCAATCTTTGTTTCCTGTTGGAGCCAACATTTCTAAATACTTTCTGTAATATTTATTCTCAAAAGTAACATTTCTAGAACAAAGTTCCTGTAAAAATATAAGGTTTGGATAATATTATTTAAGCATTTCTGGGAGGAAGTTATTATAAAACATCGGACTTCCTATGGTTCCAGAAAATCTGCTATAAAATTTTATTGTAAAATTGCTGTATCATTATGGCCTGACTATCTCAAGGAGCTGATAAATTATGACTCCCAGAATGATCTAGGGCCATGTGAAACTTTTAATAATCACAAAATCTTCAGAGAATTCACCATATGTTGAAGAAGTAATCAATATGCTGTAGCCTTCTCATAAACATGATTATTTTCTTTTTCTCTCAGTCTATTGTGAATTCAATATTACCCAACTCTCTCTTTAATTCTGGTTATCTCAAAAATCTAAGAATTATTTTCTAGAATTCTTGTCATTTTCAATTACTTTAAATTGAATAGTATCATTTACTTCTGAGATGAGCAATTTAGTAGATATAATGGTCTTGTAGGGTAAGAATTCCAGAAGAACATGTATATATGCAGTTCCCGTATTTTAGTTTGTTTTAATTGTTTTTCTATTTAAGGTCTTTTTTCTGTATCTGGACTGCATTATAAATGTTCTCTTTTCAGCCAATTCATAGTATCATCATACAACTATATTGCTTCTTTCCCTCTCATCTTTCTTCACAAGTACGCCTCATACAGAGATTTCATTCTTAGGATAATAGAATTCCAGACATGTTTATCATATCTTCTCCATGTAAAAGGAAAATTCAGTTTACGTAATAGCTTGTTAGTGATTTTGAACAAAATCTCTTTTCCACATAAGTAACATGGGCATGAAATGATACTGCCACATTTTAGGATTCTTACCATGTTAAAATATCAGTGTACTATTATTTTCCATTTTTATGTTTGGTGCTGACCATTGAATAGCTCCTATTGTGTTTCCTTTTTTGGATTAATAAAAAAATCTTCTTTTTAAATCTAATTTCTATCATGGAGGAAATGGTTTCCGTAGTATCAACTTTTACATTTTCATTTCGGTATTTTGTTTGGAACCGATTTCATATGGGTTCTTCCAAGTTCAGTTTAGTCTTCTGATCAGGTCAGCAAGTCTTTTGACAAAAATTGCCCCTTCTTCTTTCTGTGTGATGAATTCAATCCATAACTGTCATTTAATACATAGATATAAAATATGCTTTTGATCACATCAGTATAGTCAGTTTTATATATATGTCTATATTTTCTGAAGTCAAATCTCTCAACTAGAAAAAAGAAATTAAATTCCAGTTTAACCTCAACTTCTGAGGTGATTTTAATCAAGTGTTTCCCACAATCATCCATCTGTTCATTCATATGTCCATTCATTCATGCCATTTATCAATTCTTTAATGCATTAATTTAGTCAATTTTTGGAAAACAAAATTCTTGCTATGTGAAAGACTCCATAATTTGTTCTTGCTTTCTAGGATTTTTTTTCTCAGAAATTTTATCCACATATTAATCAGCAAGTTTATAACTCCTTTGTTAGTAACTGCAATTTAAAAATTACAAAGATTTCATAACTTAAGAAAATAAAATTTCTATAGTGATCTGTCTCTCCATTCATAAATGGCCAGTTATTATTTTTTTTCAGTAATGTAATTTTAAAAGAATTGGTGATGTTTGGAGAACTAGTCTGGAAATAGTTTAAAATACATAATATGGTATCATAAGGTTGAATTCACCTATATACAATATTAAATAGTCAAAGTGTACAACCGAAATACACTCTTTAGTATACACAAACATACATGCCCCACAGACACAGTTATGTAAGTACACGTATCAAAAAAGATAACAAAAGAGGCAGGTTCTTGGGGAATATGCAGTGATTAGCATTCTCTAGTGTAAGCATATGAAAGAAACTTAGTAGTTTATTAACAGGCAGAAGGGTTCTGGGGCACCTGGGTGGCCCAGTCAGTTAAGCATGTGCCTTTAGCTGAGGTCATGATCTCAGAGTCCTGGGATCAACCCCCACATTGGGCTCCCTGCTCAGCATAGAGTCTGGTTCCCACTCTCCTCTGTCTCCGTCCCCACCTTCCCTGCTTGTGCTTGCTGTCTCTCTCTCTCAAATAAATAAAATCTTTAAAAAAATAGGTAGGAAGTTTCTTTATGTAATATTAAGTAATTATGAGGATATTATAAATGTATTTTAAAATACTGAATATACAATGCAGTACATAGAAATGCTAATGATAACATTTGCTTTACAGTAGTTTAGGAATTAGTTACCAATTGACATGCATGATACAACCACAGGATTGATGAACTTTCTATTACAGTAGATACGCATTGACAAGGATAAAAAGAAAAAAAAATTGAAGCAGCATGCATTCTTATAAGAAATGTATGATCTGTTTTTAAGCCACTAAGTCACAATAAATTTTGTTTTCTTTCATGTTATCTTGCTTAACCTGATAGCAATAATTGGGTTTTATGTCATTTCTTCAATTTTATTTCTTGTAGCTATGAGTTTCAGCAGTTTTCCAATACCTTTATTGATTTTGAAGTTTTGCCAGTGCTTTTGGCTTTTGTTATTATGCAAAGAAGTACATGTTAACCTTTCAGATTATTGATCTTTTGGAGAAAGAAAGAGAAAAAGATGTTTTTATTTAGTGTTAATATAAAAATTATCATAGCATTTTTTTGACACATGTTCACATTTTAAAGATGATATCCAGGCTTCAAACAAAATCATCAAAAATGTGAACATATTAGGTTCTCATAAATATATTTTCCTCTGTATCTTAGTTACTGATGCATTTGCAAGATGTATTCATTTTTAGCAAATTCTATAGTGAATGAACTCTCTGAATTTTTCCAATATTCATATTGTAAACGCCATTCAATAATGAAACCAAGACTTTATTGAGCACAAATATATGTCAGCCTTTATGTTTAGAGATGATAAGGCAATTCTACCTAAATATACATAATTCTTGTCTTTACAGATCTTCGTAATAATCCATTACTATATGTCTGTATGTTTGTGCCTTTGTACTTAAAACAAAAAGAAAAATCTTTTATAAAAACATTGTCCCAAGCATTAACTGCAAGATGAACTAAATAGGCATATGATAGGAAAAGATGTTAAGATTAAAAAAATATTAGAAATTTGGGGCGCCCGGGTGGCACAGCAGTTAAGCGTCTGTCTTCAGCTNTGGGTGGCACAGCAATTAAGCGTCTGTCTTCAGCTCAGGGCGTGATCCCGGCGTTATGGGATCGAGCCCCACATCAGGCTCTTCTGCTGTGAGCCTTGCATCTTCCTCTCCCACTCCCCCTGCTTGTGTTCCCTCTCTCGCTGGCTGTCTCTATCTCTGTCGAATAAATAAATAAAATCTAAAAAAAAAAAGAAAAATATTAGAAATTATGTCAATAATCGGGTTGTAAATAAGAGAAAGCTGTTGTAAATATGCTTCTGGAAAATAGGAAAACTGGTCTAACACACAGAAAATCAGAGCAGTACTAGTTGATTCTTGCTGGGACCATTAACTACAAAGTATAAGCCATCAACAATCATGTCAGATATTTTCATCACATGATCTCTTGTAGCTACATTTTTTTCTGCATGTCTGCTTCATTTTCCTTCTCTTTAGTGTGACTTTTGCCTTCCTTACAGCTCACTGTCTTAGAGCACTAGTTTTGCAATCTACTGTCAATTCCCCTCTCCCCAAACACCCCTAAAGCATTGGTCTTTCCTAGGGTCTGTCACCATCTGTTTTAATTGTGAGTTCACAGAATTAGGAGAAAAGATATGAAATGGAGGCAGGTGGTACTTGGAGGCTGACCAGTCAGCCTGCATCAGTTATCTCCTATCTAGGGCTTCTCAGCTGCATTGATATTGATCAAGGAAGTATTTATTAATATTATTTTCATTTTACAGAATGATAAACTGATGTTTACATAGATAAAGTGATTTTGAAAAACTATACCATTAGGAAGAGGCAGGGCCAAATTGATCTGATTCCATTATTAACCACTATGTTCTTCCAGCTCCCTAGAAATAGAGGCAAAAAATACATGCTAGAATCTTATTTTGGAGATAAAATCCTGGACAGTGAGAGTGAGAGAGAAGGGAAGCAATGAAAGTTTGAGGAAAAATGCAAGATGCTGGGTTGGGACTTTGGCCACTTCATTATACATGAGCCACAAACAGAATTTAATAGATGGCTCAGCAGGTGCAATTTTATAAGTCTCTGGGAAAATGCCATAGACAGTCTCTGCCATGGAACACTTCAAGGGAAAATGTAGCTTATCTTCTTGACTCTTTTCCATTTCCTGTCTCCCATTGGGTAAAGTTTGCTTAACTCAGAACATTTAGCAGATGCTTAGGAAGGCAGATATAAGGGTCTGTAGTATGAGTTCTCAGTAGAATTAGGAAGCAGAAGAGAGCAAGAGAGATAAGTGATGTTTTGGTGCCATCTCAAGTGGGCCTGTCCAGAGGAGGTCCACAGTGGTAGTGATGGAGGCCAAGTTGAGGAGCTTGGAGTTCAGGACCAGGTAAAATCAAAATCTGAAGAGACATTGAAGATATACCTAATACAGCCCTCAAAAAGTATAGTAGTAGAGGTATAAGAAAGGTCAACTCAGGTTTTATTTATAATAGTTTCCTTGGAAAGTAATTAAAGAAAACATTTTCATCCCAATGAATCTAAAAAAGTTTACAAGCAATGTATGAGGAGTCAACATAATGTTGTGGGTAGTTGCACAGATTTTGAGTCAATTTATGGGGCCAAAACTAGGTAAAAGGATTATTTTTTAAAAGTTTTTATTTAAATTTAATTTAGTTAACATATAGTGTATTATTAATTTCAGGGGTAAAATTTAGTGATACATCAGTTGTTTCTAACACCTAGTGCTCATTACATCAAGTGCTCTCCTTAATGCCCATCACCCAATTATCCCATTCTAACATTCACTTCCCCAGGTAAAAGGATTATTATAACATTGCTTATGCAGGAAACATGAACAATTAATTAGCCTTAATTGTAGATTCATGAAAAGAACCTAAAAATAAACTATTAAGTGAAATATAAAACACAATTACCAGTTATAATGTGGGAAGTAGCAGAAGACTGTCACTGCTACTTGAACAAGGAAAATGAGCCATGTAAGCCACAGAATTTTAACATTAAAATACAGAGCTGGAAGCACAAAAAAAAAAACAAAAACAAAAACAAAAAAAACAAAAAAAACAACTATAAGAACTGAATTCTGAGTACTAACAAGCCATTTTTAGGAGAGACTTCTTTTAACCAGTGCAGTGCAGAATTATAACGACAAACCTAACATTGATAGGAAACCAGGAGAATATCAATAGCCGTGTGTTGATTTGTGTAATGGGTTGGAATCCCAAAGAATTCAAGTGACAGAATCAGTCTGAAATCACCTGCCCACTAAGTTTCTCACTAAGTTTCATTGCATGCCCAAGGGTAGTACACCTATGACTGTGACAGAGCTTGAGACATGAGTAAGACTTCTTTGAAGCATTCAGGACCTCTCTGCAGTATAAGACAGTGGGATTCCCAGAAGCCAACGATATGGCAGAAGAACTGAGATCTCTATGGCATACTGTGTCCTCATGAAATACAAGAAAGTGGTTGTCAGAAACTGAAGGAAAAACCAGAGAGCTAAGAGGAATTTCCCCCAGGGTGTTCTGGGCTTTCACTGAATACTGTGTAACTGTCCTGTGAAGACTGGTGGCAAGGTAACAAAATGGGTATATATCCCTCAAGGAGCAAAAAATATAAGGTGGGAATGGAAAGTGAAGATAGCTCTCCAGCAGTGGAAAAACCTGGCAGATAGCATATAAAACAGAGATCTCTTACAGTTCAGAAAACTTTTATATTATTTAGGAAGCCATATTGTATCATTTGATAGTAGACTTGATTTTAAACATTATATAGTAACTTGTGGAGCAAATCTAAATACACACAGACATAACTAAAAGGCATAACTAAAAAGACACTTTAATTAAAAAGATTATTAAAAATAGTTAGATCACCCAAAATAAGTAAAACACATAGCTTTCTGGGGGTCGTCCAAGATGGCGACATAAGAGATTCTTGAACTCTCATCCTCCCATAGACACACTGAATGTACAACCATAGACAGAGAAATTTACCTTTGCATGAATCCAGAAACTAGTTGAGAGATTCCTACAGATTAAGAGATAGAGAAAATATCCATATGGAAACCGGTAGGAAAAGCAGAGACATAGTCATCATAAATCCCACCCCCGATACCATGCCATAGAGTTGGGAGGAAACCTGAGTATCTCCCTGAAGAGTGAAAGGTTTGGATTCCACATTTAGCACCTCAACTTTTAAGACTCTCATACCTGAGGGACAGGCCCCCAAAGCACCTCACTCTGAAAGCCAGTGACGCTTGCATCTATGAGACCCACGAGATTATGGCAAACAAAAAAGCAGTAGTTATCGGGCACACAAGCACCAGTTGCTGCTGTCTACCAGGGTTCAGCACAGAAGCAGGCAAATGGCTTATTTCCCAGTCTTTTCCTAAAAGGAGTCCATTTGCATACTTTGAATGCTGTGACCTGAGGGTTATGCTTCTAATTTAGCACACATCTAGAGGCTGGCCATGATTCTCTCTAGATATTGGGGAAACCAGCCAGACACCGCCCATGTGGTCTCCCTCAGGTCCATTCTTTTTTGCCAGTATCTTTGTGGAAGGAGCATATACAAACATCTGTGCCCTGACTTTTGTGCTGCCACCTGAGAGATGGGACCCCTAATCACCTGGCTGGGACAACCAGTGTGACTTGCATTCACATGTCCTAGGAATGTAGCAAAAAAAAAAAAAAAAAAAAAAAAAAAAAAGAGTTCTTAACCAGCTATTACCCCAGGGCTCAGTGCAGAGGGAGCAAGCAGAAACCACCCATCTCCCAGTCTTATCATGAAAGAGGTCAATCTATATACTTTAAAAGCTACTACTTAATAATTAGGCTTCTAATATATATGTGTGTAGTGGATGGTTACCGTCCTTCCCACAGAGTGAGAAAGCTGCCAGAAACAACCTCCACCTTCTCCCTCTAGCCTGTTCCAAGTCTTCAGTATTGACCTGGAATGAAGTTATATACATGTTTTGTGTTCCAACTTTTATGATTGCTGCCCAATAGATAGGCTCCAGTATTGCCTGGCTCTGATAGCCAACAGGATTTACATTTATGAGTCCCACATGACTATAGCAAATGAAGAAGTTCTTAATGGGCACAGGAATACTCTTCACAGCTAGGCACCCAAGCGCAGCATAGAGGAGCAAGCAAAAATACTCTTCTCCCAACTTCTCTATGGAAGAAGCTTAACTGCATACTTTCACAGCTGATGCCTGAGGGTCCTACTTCTCATCAGCCTGCATCTAGGTGCAGAATGTGACCCTCCTCTTTGTGAGACTGATGGGCCTTGGCATACTGTCATCTACTGGGGAGTTGAACAGGGAAGACATTTTGGACAATCACAAAAGTTCTGAGAAACAACCAGAAGATTAGACTGGGCTGATTGACAAGGTTCATCTACACAAGACCACCTTATCAATGCTGGGAGAGATGGCTCTTTTATCTGATGTACAGAAACCAAAACAGAGGGGCGCCTAGGTAGCTCAGTTGGTTAAGCATCTACCTTTGGCTCAGCTCGTGATTCCATCGTCCTGGGACTGAGCCTTGCATTGGGCTCCCTGCTCGGTGGGTTGCCTGCTTCTCCCTCTCCCTCTGCCACTCCCCCTCCTTTTGCACATTCTCTCTCTCTCAAATAAGTAAATAAATTATTAAAAAAAAATAAACCAAAACAGAGATCAGGAAAAATGAAGAAAGGAATATGTTGCAATCGAAAGGACAAGATAAAACTCGAAATAGATATTAATGAAATGGAGATAAGTGATTTACTGGATGCCTTAAANAAAAGGAAACCAAAACAGAGATCAGGAAAAATGAAGAAAGGAATATGTTGCAATCGAAAGGACAAGATAAAACTCCAGAAACAGATATTAATGAAATGGAGATAAGTGATNGAAATAGATATTAATGAAATGGAGATAAGTGATTTACTGGATGCCTTAAATTAAATTAAATTAAATTCTAGAGTGCTTTCTGAGAAAGAAGACAGAAACATCATCTCTTGAATATTCAATAAATTCCTTTGAGATCATTCAAACTAGCTCTCAAAGATATTGAAGAAAATGTGGTTAATAAGGATACAGATTTATCCTTGAAATAATAGAACACAAAAAGAATAGTTTTCCCAAGCTAGTAGATTTAGTACAGGTTAAAGCTGGTAAAGGTATTCTATATACTAATGGTAACACAGATAATTTGTTAGCCGATATACTTTATCTGAATTATCTCCATTGTTTTCACCAGCCTTATATACTGTTATTAATCCATTTTCAAAGATGAAGGAATTAAGTTTCAAAAATTATTTAACTACCCAAGATTACAAACTTAGTATGCTTTAGAGCCAGACCCAAAACCCAGACATTCTGTCTACAAAGTTCTCAGTCTAAATCCAGATACTGCATAGACAAAACGTCACTGAAATTGCATTCCTGTGCTGTGGACTTAATAGAAAAGCAAATGAAACCAGAAGATCGCTTATAAACTGAGAAAAAAGAGAAATAAAGAGCAAACAGCATGTTAGATAGGAATTAGAAGTGAGAAAATTAAGAGTATACATGATTTTGGTCAGAAAAGAAATTTCACAACTCAAGTCCACTTTTGAGTAATGACTAGGCTTGTGTTGATTCTTCTGAGTAAAGACTGGTTGGACTGGTTATTGAAGAGACATCAGTGAAAATTCATAAACCTTGCTTTAACTGGTTCATATACTGCAGACACTCGACATGTGAATCAACCAAGTGAGGCTGACTATAATAACAAGTGGGAAGGCATAGAAGTTTATATCCAGTTGTTTTAAAGATTGTATAAAAAGAAAAGGAAAATAATGTTAAAATGGGATTATGGGCTTAATCAGTTGGCTTCTCTATAGGTATAGGGTTTGAAATATTCTCTGGCATAATTTAGCTAAAAGTCACTACAAAAGAAAAATTCAGATGCATTAGAGTTTGTTTTAGTCTGTTTGGGCTGCTAAAACAAAATACCACAGACTGGGTAGCTTGTAAACAATAGAAAGTTATTTTTTACAGCCTGGAATTCTCGGATCATGATGCCATCATGCTTAGGTGAGGTCCCTTTTCCTCATTCATTGCTGGCAACTTCTTGCTGTGTCTTCACATGGTGGGAACGGCTAGGGATCTCCCTGGAGCTTGTTTTATAAGGCACTAATCCCATTTGTGAGGATTCCATCTTATGGTTTAAGCACCTCCCAAAGGCCCTATTTCTTAATACCATCATGTTTGGGTTAGAATTTGAACATATGAATTTTGGGGGGATAAACTCAGACCACAGTTGGCTTTAAGAGTAAATCAAACAAGGTAGGATCTTTCATTTCTGCTTTTCCTTTAACTTTGCTATGACCTTTGTTAGGATTCTTGACTTTTAGCCATATTTGCATTTCTGTAAGTATTAAATTGGGATAAAAATAAAACCTATCACAAAGTCATTGTGAGATTAAAAGAAAATTATATACAACTTTTTAGCATATTACCTGATATATGCTGTCTTTAATACATGCTAGTATTAATATTATTGCAGGTATTTTAATCAAAATTATGTTTAACTTCTGATTAAGTTAACTATATTGATAACTTCTATAAAGACCTTTATCTAAAAATATTTTATACTGTCATGTCTGAATTCAAAATATCAAAGAGCATTTATTTACTATATTTCTATCCTCCTATGTTAGATTTTTCTGTACTAGCCATCCCTTTATTTTTTTACTTTTCCTGAGGAGCTATTACCTTATGAGGAGCTATTAAGATGTCAATATACCTGCATTAACCTTTTTTTGACTCTTTCAAATAAGACGGATATTAGTACTAACTGCTCAACAAATGAAATGACTTACTTTTTTTTAATGAAGTTGTTTGTTTAAAAAATGTAAGACAAGTAAAAGAAATCAATTGAAAAGCTGAAAGCAGAATGTTAAAATATTACTTTCACATTGAGGCAAATTTAACAAGAGTGCATTTATTTATTGTGCCTGGAATTCTCTGTATAATTGCATTGTATTTCCCGTCTGCTATTTGTGTGAATAAAAGTCTAGCCCTCACTACATAGTACCTCCTCTCTCCTATTAGACCTTGGGTTTGAGTTATAATGGTAGATTAAGTTTTAACTGCAGACATAAAGCTGCCTCCCTATCTGAAAGTGTAACTTTATGCACCCACAGTTTCACTATGCAGTTTTTAGTATCCCTTTATGCTTCAATTTCCTTTCTTTCTAGAATTCTCCAGGTGCTTGAATGCAATTGTTTGTATGAAGTATATTTGGTCAGTGAGGCATGTAATGCATTTATAAACTACATAGTCAAGATTTTGCATAGAAAAACTCTAGGCTTTATTTATTGTACTTTAAAAAATCACACTCTGTCATAAAATATGATCAGGATTAAAGTACAAAATAGAAGAAATAGCATTGAAACTAGTCAAAAACCTTGGATCTTTGTATTCTTTTCTCTTTACAGTTTGTCTCTCATAATTGTAAATAACCTTAAGCTTAATTCTCTATGTGCTTTGTTCCACTGAGAAAAACATAAAATCACATAAGAAATTTTCATGGTGGGTGGGTAAAGGATATAATAATAACAAACACAGTTTTAAGTACTTTATGTTATTCCATTTAATTCTTAACAACAACCTGATAGAATAAGTACTAGAATTATCACCCCAATTTTGTAGATAAGAAAAGTGGTGTTCAACAAGTTTAAAGAATTTGAGAAAATATATTAATTTAGTAAGGGGCAATCTAGATACAAGGTCAGGTAGTCAGGCTCTGGAGCTTACCTTCTTACCCAGCAGGAGCCATGCTACATATTCAGTAGAAGTAGTGATAACATCTATGACATTTCAGAAGTATTGATAATTTCTCTGACATTTCAGAGCCATACTGTGTGCCGGTCATTCTTAATATATTATTTTACTTAATCTTTACAATAATCCAAGAAGGGATCTCTCATCTACAGATGAAATCCTCAGAGAGGTTAACTAGCCATATCATTACAAACCCGCAGAACTCCCCCTGAAGTGCTGGTCTTTTTCACTACAAAGAGAGTAGCCTATTTATGCCTTTTGTGATGAGTGAAAGAC
>NC_048226.1:53307913-53409269 GCF_002007445.2 Ailuropoda melanoleuca
TCTCTCTCAAATAAGTAAATAAATTATTAAAAAAAAAAAAAGGAAACCAAAACAGAGATCAGGAAAAATGAAGAAAGGAATATGTTGCAATCGAAAGGACAAGATAAAACTCCAGAAACAGATATTAATGAAATGGAGATAAGTGATTTACTGGATGCCTTAAATTAAATTAAATTAAATTCTAGAGTGCTTTCTGAGAAAGAAGACAGAAACATCATCTCTTGAATATTCAATAAATTCCTTTGAGATCATTCAAACTAGCTCTCAAAGATATTGAAGAAAATGTGGTTAATAAGGATACAGATTTATCCTTGAAATAATAGAACACAAAAAGAATAGTTTTCCCAAGCTAGTAGATTTAGTACAGGTTAAAGCTGGTAAAGGTATTCTATATACTAATGGTAACACAGATAATTTGTTAGCCGATATACTTTATCTGAATTATCTCCATTGTTTTCACCAGCCTTATATACTGTTATTAATCCATTTTCAAAGATGAAGGAATTAAGTTTCAAAAATTATTTAACTACCCAAGATTACAAACTTAGTATGCTTTAGAGCCAGACCCAAAACCCAGACATTCTGTCTACAAAGTTCTCAGTCTAAATCCAGATACCGCATAGACAAAACGTCACTGAAATTGCATTCCTGTGCTGTGGACTTAATAGAAAAGCAAATGAAACCAGAAGATCGCTTATAAACTGAGAAAAAAGAGAAATAAAGAGCAAACAGCATGTTAGATAGGAATTAGAAGTGAGAAAATTAAGAGTATACATGATTTTGGTCAGAAAAGAAATTTCACAACTCAAGTCCACTTTTGAGTAATGACTAGGCTTGTGTTGATTCTTCTGAGTAAAGACTGGTTGGACTGGTTATTGAAGAGACATCAGTGAAAATTCATAAACCTTGCTTTAACTGGTTCATATACTGCAGACACTCGACATGTGAATCAACCAAGTGAGGCTGACTATAATAACAAGTGGGAAGGCATAGAAGTTTATATCCAGTTGTTTTAAAGATTGTATAAAAAGAAAAGGAAAATAATGTTAAAATGGGATTATGGGCTTAATCAGTTGGCTTCTCTATAGGTATAGGGTTTGAAATATTCTCTGGCATAATTTAGCTAAAAGTCACTACAAAAGAAAAATTCAGATGCATTAGAGTTTGTTTTAGTCTGTTTGGGCTGCTAAAACAAAATACCACAGACTGGGTAGCTTGTAAACAATAGAAAGTTATTTTTTACAGCCTGGAATTCTCGGATCATGATGCCATCATGCTTAGGTGAGGTCCCTTTTCCTCATTCATTGCTGGCAACTTCTTGCTGTGTCTTCACATGGTGGGAACGGCTAGGGATCTCCCTGGAGCTTGTTTTATAAGGCACTAATCCCATTTGTGAGGATTCCATCTTATGGTTTAAGCACCTCCCAAAGGCCCTATTTCTTAATACCATCATGTTTGGGTTAGAATTTGAACATATGAATTTTGGGGGGATAAACTCAGACCACAGTTGGCTTTAAGAGTAAATCAAACAAGGTAGGATCTTTCATTTCTGCTTTTCCTTTAACTTTGCTATGACCTTTGTTAGGATTGTTGACTTTTAGCCATATTTGCATTTCTGTAAGTATTAAATTGGGATAAAAATAAAACCTATCACAAAGTCATTGTGAGATTAAAAGAAAAATTATATACAACTTTTTAGCATATTACCTGATATATGCTGTCTTTAATACATGCTAGTATTAATATTATTGCAGGTATTTTAATCAAAATTATGTTTAACTTCTGATTAAGTTAACTATATTGATAACTTCTATAAAGACCTTTATCTAAAAATATTTTATACTGTCATGTCTGAATTCAAAATATCAAAGAGCATTTATTTACTATATTTCTATCCTCCTATGTTAGATTTTTCTGTACTAGCCATCCCTTTATTTTTTTACTTTTCCTGAGGAGCTATTACCTTATGAGGAGCTATTAAGATGTCAATATACCTGCATTAACCTTTTTTTGACTCTTTCAAATAAGACGGATATTAGTACTAACTGCTCAACAAATGAAATGACTTACTTTTTTTTAATGAAGTTGTTTGTTTAAAAAATGTAAGACAAGTAAAAGAAATCAATTGAAAAGCTGAAAGCAGAATGTTAAAATATTACTTTCACATTGAGGCAAATTTAACAAGAGAGTGCATTTATTTATTGTGCCTGGAATTCTCTGTATAATTGCATTGTATTTCCCGTCTGCTATTTGTGTGAATAAAAGTCTAGCCCTCACTACATAGTACCTCCTCTCTCCTATTAGACCTTGGGTTTGAGTTATAATGGTAGATTAAGTTTTAACTGCAGACATAAAGCTGCCTCCCTATCTGAAAGTGTAACTTTATGCACCCACAGTTTCACTATGCAGTTTTTAGTATCCCTTTATGCTTCAATTTCCTTTCTTTCTAGAATTCTCCAGGTGCTTGAATGCAATTGTTTGTATGAAGTATATTTGGTCAGTGAGGCATGTAATGCATTTATAAACTACATAGTCAAGATTTTGCATAGAAAAACTCTAGGCTTTATTTATTGTACTTTAAAAAATCACACTCTGTCATAAAATATGATCAGGATTAAAGTACAAAATAGAAGAAATAGCATTGAAACTAGTCAAAAACCTTGGATCTTTGTATTCTTTTCTCTTTACAGTTTGTCTCTCATAATTGTAAATAACCTTAAGCTTAATTCTCTATGTGCTTTGTTCCACTGAGAAAAACATAAAATCACATAAGAAATTTTCATGGTGGGTGGGTAAAGGATATAATAATAACAAACACAGTTTTAAGTACTTTATGTTATTCCATTTAATTCTTAACAACAACCTGATAGAATAAGTACTAGAATTATCACCCCAATTTTGTAGATAAGAAAAGTGGTGTTCAACAAGTTTAAAGAATTTGAGAAAATATATTAATTTAGTAAGGGGCAATCTAGATACAAGGTCAGGTAGTCAGGCTCTGGAGCTTACCTTCTTACCCAGCAGGAGCCATGCTACATATTCAGTAGAAGTAGTGATAACATCTATGACATTTCAGAAGTATTGATAATTTCTCTGACATTTCAGAGCCATACTGTGTGCCGGTCATTCTTAATATATTATTTTACTTAATCTTTACAATAATCCAAGAAGGGATCTCTCATCTACAGATGAAATCCTCAGAGAGGTTAACTAGCCATATCATTACAAACCCGCAGAACTCCCCCTGAAGTGCTGGTCTTTTTCACTACAAAGAGAGTAGCCTATTTATGCCTTTTGTGATGAGTGAAAGACACTTGGATATGTGCTTACTTGACAGGTCAGAGAGATCTCTGTGGGAAATGTGGTTTAAAGGACAGAAGGCAGAAATGTGAAAACCCACAGGAAAGTGTTTTCAGTTATCCCCAACTGTTCCAGTTCTGTTGATTTTTTTTTTAATCCAAAAATGGCTTTTTTTCTTTCTTTTTTTTTTCACATTATACTTCAGGGTGCAGAAATACCTTTCCTTGTCTGCTAAGCATGGCTGGGTCAGGCAAAAGTTCTTGAGAATGGATTGATTTTATGTTAAGCCATCTCAGATAAATTGACAGTGAGTTTGAGAAAGGATTTTCTTTGTTCCTGAGTTCCAGAAAGCTTGTTCTGGAGAGTGTATATGGTGATCAGAGAGTGAAACTTTCAATAAACAACAAAACTATAAAACTATATTGAATATAAACAACCACAGCAATGTGAATTGAAAGGTCTACATTACAAGACCTTCTGTATCTCTGAACAATCTTGTGAATGAAGGGAGCATTTTACCTCTCAGTTCTCTCCTGTATAACATGGGGGTAATGAAATGCTGGTCTCTAATAATCTCTAAAATCATGGAAGCAGGGGGAACAAAGCATACTATTTTTAGAAGAAGATATTGAATATAAAATTAAGGATAAGACTCATTTTGATTGATAGATCTGTTAAATCACATTAGCAAAATTCCTTCAACTGATTCTTAACATTTGCTGAAAACCAAAGGTATAAAATGTTCAAGAAATATCACAAAAGGAAGGCAAAATCCAAGTCTTTAACTTTTGAGTATATATCTGGAAAATAAATTCTCCTTCATCCAATCAGAAGACATCAGCATGGGAAACACATTAAAATAAATGTCACTGTAATATAAGATGCTATCCCGTACAAGTAATGTAAGCCAAGCCTTCAATATTTATTCTCCAATGGGCATTATTTCCAGGATTTTATATTTTATAATCATATCCAGTCATCAGTATATATAGTCAATTCTGCTATAATGCTTGCATTGAAAAAAACAATTCCATTCCATGCAATTGATATATTAGTGAACAATTTGNTATACTATTTTTAGAAGAAGATATTGAATATAAAATTAAGGATAAGACTCATTTTGATTGATAGATCTGTTAAATCACATTAGCAAAATTCCTTCAACTGATTCTTAACATTTGCTGAAAACCAAAGGTATAAAATGTTCAAGAAATATCACAAAAGGAAGGCAAAATCCAAGTCTTTAACTTTTGAGTATATATCTGGAAAATAAATTCTCCTTCATCCAATCAGAAGACATCAGCATGGGAAACACATTAAAATAAATGTCACTGTAATATAAGATGCTATCCCGTACAAGTAATGTAAGCCAAGCCTTCAATATTTATTCTCCAATGGGCATTATTTCCAGGATTTTATATTTTATAATCATATCCAGTCATCAGTATATATAGTCAATTCTGCTATAATGCTTGCATTGAAAAAAACAATTCCATTCCATGCAATTGATATATTAGTGAACAATTTGAATATAATGGAGATTTCACATTTGGTTATGTGTAATCTTGTTCCTGAGAAACATGAAGTGAACACAGCTAACTGCATCCGGTTGGACTGTGTTGTTTAGGATATACAAAACAACACATATGCACAGACTTCAAACAAATACCAGCTACCTGGGTTTTGATTCATTGTGTGTTATTCAGCTAGGTTTTATGTTGCTATTCTGATACTCTCATTTGTAAGAGTATATATATATGTATATATACACACACACATACGCATACATACATATACACACGTATATGTGTGTGTATTTATGTGTCTTCTCTCCTCTCTCTATGTATATTTATATATTCCATTGAACATTCTAAACCTGATAATTTTTCTTATATCAAAACCAGTAGTGAATGAAACAGGAAATCTTTAGGTATTGAGGGGAAGGTTGAAATCATAAAGTGATTTCAAGAAGAAACAACAGAACATTTGCTATCTCTTCCGCTGTAAAGAAATTTACATGGTAGAACATCACAATGACACAAGAATAAAAGAAAAACTTCAAGTGTTGCAAAGCCATAAGAACGTGGACTTAAGAACTAAAAAAAAAAATGGGAAGAGTAGTTGAGCATATGGATTGAAGAACAAATTGCAAAAGAATTGGAAATGTGTTGCACGATCAAAAAGAAAGCATTATATGTGAAGACCTTAAATTGCCAAACCTTAAGGAAGCAGCTCATTTTAGTGCCTTTGTGGTTGATTTAGTAATTTCCAAATTCTTCAACTGTTGAGCCAAACCATTAGTGCATATGAGAAATCTGAGGGGGAAGAATTTCCAGCCATGGTACAAAAATTACTTGAAGTAGAGGTTATACATTAGATAAACTTTTCAATTTTGATGATAGAGGCATCCATTAGAAATGCATCCCTCAAAACACTTACATTTCAAAGAAAGGAAAAACATGTTTTAGGATTAAAAATAAGATCGATCTATAACGGTGATGTTTGGTGCCAGCTTAGAGAGGGAGAAGAGGAGCCACACCCATCCACATCGGGTGTTACAACTTCACGCTCCTTCCAACACTAAACAAGCTACCTGATTCTGATACTCCTTCTATAAGCAATTATCAAGCCTTTTTCAAGATAGAGTGACATTTACTTTAATATTTATGCATTTTTAACCATTTAACATATGTAAAACGGTGTCACCATTTTTATTAGGTTTCTGTCTTTTTTAAAAGTTTGTCACTGAGGAAATTTTTGAGTATTATTTCTCCATATTTCCATAATCCCTCTGATTTTTATTTTCCAATTTTATATAGTGAGGCAATTTTTAAAAAATGCATATATCATGTTATAACAGAACTGATTATATATTCAGTTGAATATATAATTATATATAATATAATAATATTAATATATAAATATATAATATATAAATATAATATATAAATAATATGTTAATATATTCATGTGATTATATATTAAGATGGCCTAGCTGTTCTGTGTTTTCTACCTCTCCTCCTCCTTTTTCTTCTTCTTCAATTATAGAAGTAATATGCTTGTTTAAAAATTTTTTTAGGGGTGCCTCGGTGACTGAGTGGATTAAACGTCTGCCTTCTGCTCAGGTCATGATCCTGGAGTCCCAGGCTTGAGTCCTGGGCTCCAGTCCCAGGCTAGCTGCTCAGCGGGGGTCTGCTTCTCCTCTGCCCCTCACCATGCTCGTGCTCTCTCTCTCAAATAAATAAATAAAATCTTTAAAAAAAAAACCAATAAAAATCTTTTTTAATAATAAAGAATTGTGTAAAGTTAAAAAAGAAATATTAAAAACTGCACCACTACAAGCCCTCTATTCCTCAGACCTCTTGAGATCTTTGAATTGTTATTGCAAAGCTAGATTAAATTATAAAAATCAAAGTGCATTAATTTTTAATCCAAGTTTAACTCCATTGTTTACATACAAACAGTTATCAGTTGGAGTATCATAAGTGGCTAAAGAAACAGAGTAGCATATCCATTTACTTCGTTTTGCTGGTGACCACATAAACAATTAGTCTAGATTCATAGATAATCGATTCAACTAATGTCACATCCAGATAAATTGAGAGGATGTCTGTAGTGTTATTTAAACCAATGTTTCTGAAAGTGTGCTCCTGGAACAGCAGTATCAACATCACCTCAAGGTCACCTGGGAATTTGATAGAAATGCTAATTCTCTGGCCACATCTCAGATTGGCTGATTGAAATTCTCTGGGAGTGGGGCCCAGGAATTTGTGTTTTCCCACAAGATTTCCATGTGATTCTGATGCATGTTTATGCTCATATGTGATAACCAGTGGATTAAACTATCTCAAAGTTTATTTAGGAACAAGAAGTCTGAGATCAGATATGCAGATTCAAAATCTAGGTTCTGATACTTTCTGGTATACATATACCCTTGTTCAAGCTATTTTAAATGCCAAATGTCCCTTTCCTTAACTATTTGAGGATTACACAAAATAATTGGTACCAAAAGACTTAGAATAAGCCTAGCATATAGTAAGTACTCAGTAATGTAGCATAACCTTTTATTTTTATTCTAAGCATCTTCTCTTGTGATCATTTAATAGGCTAAATAAAAATGCTCATTTTATATGATTATGATTATAGTAATAATAGCATTTTAATCATATATGATCTCAAATAATAAAATAGAGTGCAAGGATTGTGAATGTGACAGGCATGTAAAGAAACTTACCATATGTCACAAATTGTGTTCTCTGGGAAGGAGCCTGAGATGGACTCAGATTTATCAACACCTGTGGAAAGGAAAGGCAGAAAGCAAGGTTTGACAGTAGGAGTACTTGAGTTCTGATCCAAGTCTCATGATAACCTTAAGCAAGCACAAGCAGAAGTTCCAGCTGAAAGAACCTGTTGGCATTGTCCTTCATTGGGTTGAAAAGGCCTAGCATTTCTATACCCTCCTCTGTCAGTCATTTGATGTGGGTCACCCCCTGAAGGGCATGACCTCTGGTGAGGAAGTTCTCTGACCCTGAAGCCATTCCTGAAGGCACTTCCAGTTCAGGCTTGTCTGCCACTGGCATTTCTTGCAGCTGAGATGACAAACTTCCTTAAAGGGGGGATTTGAGCAGCAAGTACTTTTAAGAAGGGGATTTTGAGAGGGCGTCACTGCAGCTTCCTTTTCTTAGATACTGAAGCCTCAACAGGTAGGAAAAATGTGCAAATATGTGTGGATCTCTGGTTACACATCAAAACTAAGTAAAATGTATGAAATTTTTCAATGGGGAGGGAGAAAGGAACGTAAGGTGAAAATAACAAAAAGTATATATTTTTAATTAAGTCATACATGTATCAAAACAAGCAGAATTTATATAACATAAAGCAAAAGGGGACAATGATTATTCTGTAGAGGAGGTGGAAACCTAGATTTCAGAGAATGAATGATGTTATGCTTGGTTCTGCTGTATTCTGGAGTAGATTTTACCTGGTGGAAGCTATCTGTATGGTGATGTGGTTTTGGAATTGTACCCCCAGCATAAGTGGAATCCCCCCAATAAATCAAATTAAATATTGTAGTGAAGGTTTATACTATTTCTTTTTAATCTAAAGAAAATGGAGTATTTCTCAGGTGTGATATTTTAATTATTTTAAAGAGAGGGAAATCAAGATAACATTTAACTACATATTAAACAGTATGAAATACAGAAAAAGATAAAATTCTTCCTAAAATATACTTCTTTAATAAAAAATTTAAATGTGTACGGCTTAGTAAGTTTAGATTTATGTCGTAAATTTGAAGTTAGGCAAAATTATATTTCTGTATTCTAGGTACTTAGCTGTCAACTGTCTCATAGTTTGTAGTCTTCATCAACACCTCGAACCAGAGCCTGATGATGGTCGGAGTACTACATACTACATTTCTACTCCCAATTAATTCTGAGAGAACAATTCTCTGACCATTATGATCTGACCCAAGTAGAATCTTGACATGAATTTCTGAATAATTCCACTGTATGTTAAACTTGGTGCTTTTGATTAGATGTTGCTGTGAAAAGGTTATCTTATCAAACTAATAAATGAACTGCTGAACAAGCTGACAGACTGTGGCTGGAAATGGCTTTTGCCCCATGGCTCAATTACAAATCAGCCAATAAGAAGGCAGAAAGGGAAGCTAAAGGTGATTAATTGATTGCAGTGTCACAGTGAGCAAGTTAACTCTCACTGCCCTAAATGTAAGTTGACACTATAAATGAGAATAGGGGAGAAACAAAACAGTCAGGATGAAAGCTATCAGACTACAACAGAGAACAACTGAGAAACAAGTAAGGGCTCAATTAAAGAGAATGAGGACATGCTTCCAAAGGAATACATTTTCACCCTATTTGATTTGATAACAATCCCTGCCTTGGCCCCTCCTCTCCTTTGTGTTTTCGTCTTATGGAAATTCTAACATACTAAGGAATATATTTCCCAAAGAAAATTTCTTGAAAAATAAAAGCAGAAAGATATGAGTTTTCTTGATAAATTTTTATGGGTCTTAAAAAAATCCCATGGATGAAATAACTGTCAGGATCCGAAGAGATAGATCTCTCCTCACTACTCCAAAAAGGAAAAAGAGTCTGGAAGCAGCAGTTTTTTTGTCCTACAAAGGGTGTCCTTCTTCAGACATTCCTATTTCTCTACTTAAAATGAAATCTGCTTTCCAAACAGTAGACAGATCAATATGAACTGCCTACTGAGTAATCTGATGTCACTGTAAGGAGACATTTGGAATGAAAACCAAAATAAAAAAAAAAGGAGGAGAAATGAGAAGAAAGGGGAAGAAAAGGGATCAAAGCAGGGTTAGAATGCTGTGAAAAGCAGAACAGAGAGGATGTGTTAAAAGCCATTTATAATAGGAAGATTTTTTACAACCTGAACAGAATGGTGAGGAAGCTGCCAAAGAAACTGCAAAAGATGGTGACAATGACAAAAATGTAGAAGGGAAAGATTTAAAGCCTCTTCAAATACAAAGACAAGGAGGACAACCTAAGAACAAAAATTCAAGCTCGAGTTATATAAATTTCATGGAACTGGGGTTGCTGCATTCTTTCTTCTTCCCATATATCAGTGCACGTTTTGACAATGGGAAGCAGAACAAAACAAAGGGGAATAAACTTTCCACATCGTGATTAATATATACAGATCTAAGTTCTCCAGACCATAAGGCTCTCTGAACATTTATCAGGCACCAGGTTTGAAATGAAAGGGCGTCAAACCACTTCTTTAATCCAGAGCCAGTGAAAAATTAGGGAGACTCCTGGAGAGGAAGAGAAAGTAAGAAAGAAATCTGGTTGTTTGTACTTTACTTCTCTTAGAGCTTCAGTGGAAAAACAACCATGCTCATCGTTAATACTGTAATTATTTTAAATCCTTTTTTGGATCCATAGCTTGTTATCTGTTTTAAAACCAATATAGCTTAAACTATATTATTTCATATTAATCTCAGATATATAAAAAATATTGGGGAAGGATAAGATGCTGACTGTAATGTGTTTCTTTTTTTTATCTTCATAATGTGTGTATTTTATTTTTTTAATTTTTTTTATATTATGTTAGTTATCATACAGTACGTCCCTGGTTTTTTATGTAAGTTCGATGATTCATTAGTTGCGTATAACACCCAGTGCACCATGCAATATGTGCCCTCCTTACTACCCATCACCATCCTATCCCATTCCCCCACCCACTCCCCTCTGAAGCTCTGAGTTTGTTTCTCATAGTCCATAGTCTCTCATGCTTCATTCCCCCTTCTGATTACCCCCCTTTCTTTATCCCTTTCTTCCCTACTGATCATCCTAGTTCTTATGTTCCATAGATGAGAGAAATCATATGATAATTATCTTTCTCTGCTTGATTTATTTCACTTAGCATTATCTCCTCCAGTGCCATCCATGTTGCTGAAAATGTTGAGAATTCGTTCTTTCTGATAACTGAGTAATATTCCATTGTATATATGGACCGCAACTTCTTAATCCAGTCATCTGTTGAAGGGCATCTCGGTTCCTTCTACAATTTAGCTATTGTGGACAGTGCTGCTATGAACATTGGGGTGCATATGGCCCTTCTCTTCACTACGTCTGTATCTTTGGGGTAAATACCCAGTAGTACAATGGCTGAGTCATAGGGTAGCTCAATTTTTAACTTTTTGAGGGACTTCCACACTGTTTTTCAGAGTGGCTGTACCAATTTGCATTCCCACCAACAATGTAGGTGGGATCCCCTTTCTCCACATCCTCTCCAGCAATTGTTGTTTCTTGCCTTGTCAATTTTTGCCATTCTAACTGGCGTAAGGTGGCATCGCAGTGTTGATTTGATTTGAATTTCCCTGATGGCTAATGATTTTGAACATTTTTTCATGTGTCTGTTAGCCATTTGTATGTCATCATTGGAAAAGTGTCTGTTCATTGGAAAAGTGTCTGTTCATATCTTCTGCCCATTTTATGATTTGTTTATTTGTTTCTCGTGTATTGAGTTTGAGAAGTTCTTTGTAGATCTTGGATACCAGTCCTTTATCTGTGGTGTCCTTTGCAAATATATTCTCCCATTCCGTGGGCTGTCTCTTAGTTTTTTTGACTGTTTCCTTGGCTGTGCAGAAGCTCTTTATCCTGATAAAGTCCCATAAGTTCATTTTATCTTTTATTTCTCTTGCCTTTGGAGATGTGTCGTGAAAAAGGTTGCTCTGGCCGATGTCATAGAAGTTGTTGCCTACGTTCTCCTCTAGGCTTTTGATGGATTCCTGTCTCACATCTAGGTCTTTCATCCATTTGGAGTTTATCTTTGTGTATGGTGTGAGANGTCAAGTTTCATTCTTTTGCATGTAGCTGTCCAATTTTCCCAGCACCATTTATTGAAGAGACTGTCTTTTTTCCACCGGATGTTTTTTCCTGCTTTATCAAAGATTAGTTTCCCAAAGAGCCAACGGTCCATTTCTGGGTTCTCTCTTCTGTTCCATTGGTTTATGTGTCTGTTTTTGTGCCAGTACCATGCTGTCTTTCCCAAAGAGCCAACGGTCCATTTCTGGTTCTCTCTTCTGTTCCATTGGTTTATGTGTCTGTTTTTGTGCCAGTACCATGCTGTCTTTGTGATCACAGCTTTGTAGTACAGCTCGAAATAAAGCACTGTGATGCCCCCAGCTTTGTTTTTCCTTTTCAACAGTTCCTTGGCGATTCGGGGCCTTTTCTGTAATGTGTTTCTTACTGTGTGTTGTGGATTACCAGTTATTGTGTGGAGTCTAACAGTTAGAGGTTTTTATCCTGTCTGTCTTCCATTTAATTAGTAAATGATCATGACTTTGGTCAAAAGGCATTTTCAGGCAAATCTGTCATTTTGTTGCAGTGTGGTTATTAGTTTAGTGAGGTGTGACTTTCACAATAATACACAATGACTAAAATTATTCTAAAGATTGAGGAACGCTCAATGAATGCTTCTACCACAAGTTATTATATGAATATATTGAATACATTATGATTTGTAAATGAGTATTTTCCTATTATTTATATGTAATCTGACCTTAACTATTACAGAAATAGAAGTGTTTTGAGTTAAGCAAAGAAAGTGAACACTGTATTTTAATTTTATTTCAATAAATAAGGATTATGATTTCTAAAGAGTTCAGTTCAATATTGTCTTTTAATAGTAACCATTTTTCAAGACAAAAATCCATCTCATATTCAGTTCGGAGTAAGTGACTTTTTTCATAGAATGATTTTTTTAGCCAAAGAAAAATTAATTAAATACCATATTTAATGATATATTAATTAATTAATTTAAAGGTTTTGTTTATTCATTTGAGACAGAGAGATAAAGAGAGAGAGAGAGAGCATGAGCAGGGGGAGAGGCAGAAGGAGAGAGAGAAGCAGACTCCCCACTGAGCTGGGAGCCTGGCCAGGACCTCAATCCCAGGACCTGGAGATCATGACCTGAGCCGAATGCAGACACTTAACCATCTTAACCAGGCACCTCTGTAATGATACATTTATAAATGTTACGACAGGAAAAACAATCAGATTATTTCAAGATTACTGTTTAGAGTCAATTTATATTATAGCTTTTCTTTTAAGTCTAGGGTATGTAAAAGTGGAAAGGTTGAAGTATTTCATTTGCTTCTTTTCCATCTTACTAATAATTTGTTAAGGTGTCTATGAATTATTGTAATGAAGAAAGAACTGTTGAAGAAGCAAGAATTGTCACACAGCATAAAGTTGAAAGCATTAGAACTTTATTTTCTTGCAAATGCTCTATTCCTTATACATGTGAAATACTACAAACCATGTATCTGATAAGGGGTTAATATTAAAAATATGTAAGGAAATCAGTAGCAAAAAACAAAACAAAACAAGTAATCCCATTAAAAAAATGAGCAAAGGACCAGAATAAACATTTTTCCAAGGAAGAGGTAAAAATAGATAATAGGCACATGAAAAGGCACTCAACATCACTAATCATCAAGGAAATGCAAATCAAAATCATACTAAGGGGCGCCTGGGTGACTGAGTCGCTTAAGTGTCTGACTCTTGACTTCAGCTCAGATCATGATCTCGGGGTCCTGAGGTCGAGCCCATGTAGGACTTCATGCTCAGCAGGGAGTCTGCTTGAAATTCTCTCTCTCCCTCTCTCTCTGCCACTTTCCTTGCTCTCTCTCTGTCTCTCTCTCTCTCTCTATCTCAAATAAATCTTAAAAAAATAGATATCATCCTGTTAGGATGGCTATTATCAAAGACGGAGATGACAAGTGTTAGTGAGGATGTGGGGAGAAGGTGCCCTGTGCACTGTCAGTGGAAGCATGTATTTGTGCAGCAACTATGGAAAACAGTATGGAGGTTCCTCAAAAATGAAAAATAGAACTAACTTATGACCCAGCAATCCCACTTCTGGGCATATATACAAAAGAAACAAAGTAATTATCTCAAAGAGCTAACCACACTCCCATGTTCATTCTAGTGTTATTCACAACAGCCAAGATTTAAACACAACCTATCTGTCTCTCAATGGATGAATAGATAAAGAAAATGTGATCTGTATATATACAGTGGAAGGAAACCCTACTAATTGCGACAGCATGAATGAACCTGGAGGGCATTAAGCTAGACAGAAAAAGACAAATAGTGTCTTATCTAATTTATGTGTGCAAGCTAAAAAAAGTTAAACTCAAAGAAACAGTGAGTAGAATGGTTGTCACCAGGGTCTGAGAGATGGGGAAAGTAGGAAGATGTTAGTCAAAAGGTACAAATTTTTGGTTATAGATGAGTTAAGTTCTGAGGATCCAATATATATCATAGTTAAAAATACTGAAAATACTTGAAATCCACTCAGAGAGTAGATCTTAAGTGTTCCCCCTCCACACACACACACACACACACACACACACAAGTGGCAGGTGTCTGAAGTGATGAATGTGTTAATTAACTTGATTGGCATAATCATTTCATGGTATATACATATATCACATCATCACATTGTATAAATTAAATATATAAAATTTTATTTGTCGGTTATACTGCAATTAAGTTGGACAAAATTTTAAATAGTTCATTTGATAACATAGCAAGAAAATTAAATTAAAAAAATAAAATAGAGGCTCAGAGAAACAAAGAAATTTGCCATGATCATGCAGGTTCAAATTATAAAATTAGAAATTTTATCATTTTTTTACCTCCTCAGTGCATCCAATGCCTTATTTTACAATGTGAATAATAAATTTACTTTATATGTTTGAATATTATAATGATTTTTAAAGTGCATCTATATGCACTATTACATGTAGCATAACAGGAACAATTTTACTAATTATATTAAATAAAGTAGTAAGGTATTTTCATCAGTGTTAAGCTCCATATTCTCAATGTGTGTTTGACAAGTCACCAAATATATGTTAACTCATTTCACTTGTTTGTTTAATATAACCCAATAATATCAAAATAAAAACAAAAATGGAAAGAAACAGACCACTTTTTAATGTTAGAAAGAGGTTTGATCAGATTTTTCAACTCAATAGTCTGGTTGAGAAACAGTTAACCCTTACTCTTATTCTACTTTAGAATAAATAAGAGAACATATTTACCTAATAATGACACGATGCCTGTTTGACCCCACAATTAGACAGATTTTATTCAGCAACCTTTATGTGCCAAGTACTTTCTTATGCACTGAGATAGACTCAACAATAATTATAAGTCTACTTAAGTCAATTCTACTTCAATAAAATGTTTTAGTACTGATAGAGTAAGTATCAGATAGTCACAGGGTATATTATTGTATATATTAAACTCAGTTTCATATGATTAGAGAAACTTTTCTGGGAGAAATAATATTTGGGATATCGGGAAATGAGTAGGAGTGGGCAAAAGTAACTTCATGAAAACAGGAGAAATTCTGGTTCAAAAACCAGCAACATAGGAAAGTGTGATTAATTCTAGGAAATGAAAATGCCTTTCCACCAGACATTAAGTTCTCCGTTAGAACATAAGCTCCATGGACAGTGATTTTTTTTTCTTGTGTTGCCATACGCCAGGTATTTAGTTAATAGTCGATAATTTGCTGAATAAAACATGAAGTCAAGTGTCACTGGAAGGCAGAAATGCTATTGAGAAATGAGAAGAAATATCTTTGTATCTTAAGTATCTTTGTATTTATCCAAATATGACCCACTTCCCTTTTAATCCATATAGAAGAGTAAATATACTAGAATTTTTATCCCCCCATGGACAATATTGACTTTTTTGTTGTTGTTGAAAAAAATTGTTATATAAAATGAAGCAAAGCTATTGAGAGAGTTTTCCTCTCTTCTGTTTTATAGAGATTTATTTTTCTTCTCAACCTAATATATTGTCACTTTAAGACTGAAATGATTGTCAGCTTCTGTTAACAGTACCAGAAACAAGGTGATATCATGTTGGCTGTGTATTTTCTCTAGGCACTATTTCCCTGTCAGTCATTGGGCTTTCCATTTGCTCTTTCCTGTCTTGTATTTTGTACCTAAGATTATCCATTTCATTCCTGAATTATCTTTTGTTGCCTTAATTTCAAATTATGGTATGGATTTATTCATTTTCCCCATTTTAAGTATTTAATATTATCTAGATAGCCACTGTGGAATGCAACTGTGAAAACATTGGTTAACACGCATACTAAACTTGTTATATTTATATTTTAAATATGTTATATAAAGCATGTCACTACAGTGATAAAAATATTAAGCAATATTTATTGGTAGTGGAGGGGCAGTTACAAAGCTAGCAGTATCATCTGTCACCATCAAAGTCACTTGTCCATCCAATAAAATGTAAATCTCTAAGGCAATTTCTACCTGGTAACTCTTGAGTGTAAAACTAAAGTGCCAGTGTTTCATTTAGCTTCTAATTCCAGAGGCAGAGTTATAGGAGGCAGAGAATTGTATACTGAGGGGATCAGTTTTTCATTGTATCGTTGCTTTGATTTGAGATTGACCAGAACACTGAGGATGATGTAAGTATGATCTGAAGTTATGTTATGAGACAGAGTGTGAGATTTAACTTGTTTATGGAAACTTAAATAGATATGAATATACATAAATAAAATGTTAAACATGCTAATATATAAATATATATAAAATACATGCATATGTGTATATTTTGCCTCATAGAAATGTTGAGAGTTATCACTCCTTCAATTTCCTTTTATTGCCAATATGCCAATATAAAGCCTTACTTGAAGTTAATTTCATACTTTCACTTACTTTCCTAAATTCTGAAACTCTTAGAAGAACAAGGCCTATATCTGAATGTGCATTACTGATTTCACAATCTACAGGCCATAATTGGATCAAGGCTTAGGGTCATCACTAGTGATATGATAGAAAAGTTTGGCCAAAGTTAATTAGCTCTAATTATGAAAAACTTTACTACCTTTTTGTTGTTAGTATTATGTTTGCATTAAACAAATATAGATGAATTCCTCAGGAAAAAGGTATCATTATATGGCTGGACCTTTAGATTATGTCTCCTTGATCACTGGATTCCAGGGCTGGGTTTTTTGTTTGTTTTTTTAATTTTGGTCAACTGAAGCTCACAAAAACAAAGGCAATAAATGATGAAGAATTAATCAATTTTTAAGTCTTTGTTGTATTGTAAGAAAAAATAATTACTCAGTTTCAAATGGACTCCTAGATGAAGATAACATTTCTTTCCTCTTAATTCTATTTACATTTGAATCTGATATAAAATGTATAGATGACAATGTTATATTCTGTGAGACATATTATCCCTACCATAGGAATCTGGGGAAGCTATACTTATCCATAACCCTTTTGTTGTTTTATTAAAATGTTCCTTAAAAGTAGCTCACTAAAATCCAACAGCCATAAGAAACAACAGGTGTTAGTGAGGATGTGGAGAAAACGGAGCCCTATTGCACTGTTGGTGGGAATGCAAACTGGTGCAGCCACTGTGGGAAACAGTATGGAGGTTCCTCAGAATGTTAAAAATATATCTATTTTTATAGATCTACACTATGATCTAGCAATTGCATTACTGGGTATTTATCCGAAGACCACAAAAACATCAATTCAAAGGGATACATGCCCCCCATGTTTATAGCAGCATTATTTACAATAGTCAAGATATGGAAGCAGCCCAGGTGTCCATCAATTGGTGAATGGGTAAAGAAGAAGTGATATACATATAATGGAATATTATTCCAACATAAAAAGAATGCAATCTTGCCATTTGCAAGGACATGGATGGAGCTAAAGAGTAAAATCCTAGAGAAGGACAAATACCAGATGATTTCACTCATATGTGGGATTCAAAGAACAAAACAAATAAGCAAAGTGGAGAAAAACGGGGCAGGGACAAACCAAGAAACAGATTCTTAACTATAGAGAACAAATTGATGGTTACCAGAGGGGAGGGAAGTGGAGGGATGGGTTAAATAGGTGACGGGGATTAGGGAATGCACTTGTTTTAATGAGCACCAGGTGATGTCTGGAATTGTTGAATTACTCTATTATACACCTGAAACTAATATTAACACTGTGGTTAACTCACAGGAGTTAAAATAAAAACTAAAAAAAAAAAATGTAGCTCACTAGTCTAAGGCATTGACTTATTTGTGAAATAGAGGTATAAATCATATATAATCATAATGTACAAAATTAAAAATAGCCATGAAACATTTTATTTTCCAAGTTTCATAGATTAAAATGCTAAAATTAAGACATGTGACTGGCTAAGATTAGTAGTTTTGCAGCATGTATCACTCAAAGAAAATTTAGGTATTGTCTTGAACAATAAGTAAATTGATTGGCTCATTTAATAAAGTGTCCAACTTCAAAATATCAAACCAGTCATTCTACAGTGTTATTTATTACCCTGATTTTGTTTTTCTACCTTCATTCTGCACGTATAGTGTCAGCTTCATGTTACGATTTTCTTGCATAAAGAACTAATGATGACATCTAGAGACCATCAGATTCTTTCTCATCCATAAGAAACAGGATAGCTTTCCAATAGCTCTTTCTTAAAATAAAATTTCTAGTAGGTATAGCAAATATTCCCTTATAATTCATTGGCCTTACTTGAATTACATTGTTCTTCTTTAGTTAATCACTGAATACACAGACCACTCCTGAAACTGAGGGTTGAACAACTCCCCTGAGATCTATGGATGACACCAGGAAAGAAATTGTGTTAAGGAGGGGGACGAATGTTGGGTAGACAACTAGAAATGTCCACTATTGTTTGATACAACTTAGCCAATATTATTCATGATGTCTTTTACTTCATCACTCGAAGTAGTTCATCCCAGATAAGTAAGATTATTTCTGTATTGACTACAACTATTTTAAGCAGGTAGAAAATTAAAATACCTGCTTATATAGAAAGCTGAAATGTAAAATACCATATTTACCCATAGACTGTTTAGTGACAATTGTGAGGAAAATTGCACAGTAAATATTCTCTTATGGTTAAAAATAATACATAAGTATGAGCCATTTAATTTTAGATTTTAAATAAGTAGATGCATTTTTATGTAGATGCAATATTATATATGTTTTAAAACAAAATATTTTCAAAACAAAAATCTTATTTAAGAATGGAGATTACTCAGGGTGCCTGGGTGGCTCAGTCGTTAAGCGTCTGTCTTCAGCTCAGGGCATGATCCCAGAGTCCTAGGATCGAGCCCCACATCGGGCTCCCTGCTCCACTGGGAGCCTGCTTCTTCCTCTCTCCCACTCCCCCTGCTTGTGTTTCCTCTCTCTCTGGCTGTCTCTCTCTCTGTCAAATAAATAAATAAAATCTTTATTAAAAAAAAAGAGTAGAGATTACTTATTTCAGCTGAATGTAGCCAAAATAATTACATTGCATATTTATACAAAATAATTGTTTAAAAGCAGCTAAATAAATATCATTTATACTTACAAATCGGAGATTATATTTTTAGAATCCAGATGGTAGATATTGTTTCTGGATTCCCAAGCATCTACATCATCTTTTTTTTTTTTTTAATTTTATCTATATTACTATGAGAGGCTGAATATGCACAGTTGGAACAGTAGAAACATACCTATTGACACGACATTCCTGTGTACCTAGACCTAATTGCTTCCAACTTCAAGTACCTATGTGTTGGAATGAGGACTCTCTCTGAGTTCCTGACCCCCACTGTGCCTTCCCAACAACCAAGGAGGAAGTGCTAGTGAGTTACCATTATTTTGAAGTAGCTATCAACCAGGGATTAATAGGTTTTCTCATCTACTATTTGGGTTACACAGTCTTTCAGAATTTCCCAATAAGACTGAACACCAGTCACCTACATGGAACATTTTTGAAGCTTCACCCTTTATAGATTCATTTCTTCATCCCGCTAGCTGAGATTAACAACCAAATGCCACCTTGTGTTCACATTGTTGTCTTAAAGTCCACTTTTGGGAGAAGCCAACCAAAGATATTTACTCTTATTTTTCTTTGAATAATATATCCCTTTGCATTCTCTGCCTATAATTTGGGTCAAGTAACTTTACTCTCAAGTCCAGGAGGAGGGCTTCACTCACCTAAGCCAATAGGAGTAGCCCATTTTCCTGTCCACAGTGAATAGGAATGGCCAAGTAACATGATGCTGGATAATAGGAAAAAGTGTGTACAAACATTAATATAGAAATGCCACACATGACTATCACTGTTTTCTTTTTTACTGTGGTACAAAATGGAGGTGTTTGCAGCTGCAAAACACTTTTATAACTACGGAGGAACAGCCTGAAGACACTGGGTAAATGCAGAGAACCATATGTAGTATCTGATGATTAGGCTGAAATAGTAGCTAATAGAGTGGATAGGTGGCATTTTGATGACATTGATCTATTGGGTCAAGCTTCTCTTGATAACTGCATCTTCTGATAATTAACATTAAATTTTTAAGTTCTTTAGCCAGTAACTATTTTCTGAAATTTTGATTTGGATTTTCTGTTTCTTGCAACTAACTAAGATAGTTGAGTCCAATACAGTTTATGAGAACCCCAAAGAGAATAACATAAATACATATAAATACTTAGAACTACAGTATTGAGTCAATACATTTATTTGCTTTCCTTTAAGGGATGGTATAATTTGGTGCCTAAAACTGGACATAAGAGCCAAATGTTAAGTCTGTGTTTCAAATTACCCCCCTGATTTTGTTCACAAACCATTATTTGGGTCCTTACACATACAAGACATAATTCTGCACTTAATTTAGAAAGAAACTTAAACTTAGATAGTGAATTAAATTATATTCCAAACATTGAAAAGCAAGATCTTATTAAATTCCTGAGCAAACTCTGTAATGTTTTAATTTGAACATCCACAATACATAGATGAGAAAAATGAGATGCAGAGAGTTGTTCAAATAAAAGTTGTTTAAATTTTATAATTGGGAGAGCCAGAATAAATATATAGGAGTTATGATTCCAGATTTAGAATTTTTTCTACTATATTAAATGAACTAGTTTTTTAAAAAATAGTTCAGTGGGCTTTAAACAGATATAGTTGACATATAACATTGTATAAATTTAAAGCATACGACATGTTGATTTGGTACACTTATATATTGCAATATGATTACTACTATAGCACTAGCTAACACCTCTCCCAAGTCACGTAATTATCACTTCTTTTTTTTTGTGGTAAGAAAAATTAAGATCTAGTCTCTTAGCAACTTTTACGTTTATAACACAGTTTGCTATTATCACTATGCTATGTATTAGAACTTAATTATCCAGAACTTATTTATCTCTCAGTGGCAAGTTTGTACCCTTAAACAACATCTCTCCACTTCTCCCACCCCTCAGCCCCTGGTACCATTATTTGACTCTGTTTTTATGAGTTCAGCCTTTTTGGATTCCACATATAAGTGATATCATACAGTATTTTTTTTCCTCTGACTTATCTCACTTAGCTTAATGCCCTTTAGGTCCATTTGTCTTGTTGCAAATGGCAAGATTTTCTTCTTTCTCCTAGGGAAATAATGTTTGTGTATGCATACTTGTGTTTATGCACACATGTATATTTCATTTTTTCTGTATTCATTCATCCATTGACAGACACTTGTGTTGTTTCCATATGTTGACTATTGTGAATAATGCTGTAATTAACATGGGGCAGTAGACATCTTTTCAATACCCTATTTTCATTTCCTTTGGATACGTACCCAGCGGTGGGATTGCTGGATCATATGGTAGCTCTATTTTTAATTTCTTGAGGAATCCCATACTGTTTTCCATAGGGCTGACCCAATATATATTCCAACAAAAGTGCACAAGGGGTTCTTTTTTTCTCCACATCCTGACCAAAACTTGCTATCTCTTATCTTCTTGATGATAGCCATTCTAACAGGTATAAGGTAATATCTCATTGCGGTCTTCATTTGCAGTCTCTGATGATTAGTGATGTTGAACATCTTTTTATGTACCTGTCGGCCATTTGTAGGTATTCTTAGAAAAATGTCTTTTCAGTTCCTATGACCATTTTTAATAGGATCTCTGTTTTTGAATTGAATTGTATGAATGCTTTATATGTTTGTCATTGAATTGTATGAATGCTTTATGTATTTTGGATATTAACCCCTTATTGATGGATAGTTTGCAAATGTTTTCTTCTATTCCACAGGTTGCCTTTCCATTTTGATGGCTTCTTTTGCTGTATATTTTGATGCCATTCCGCTTGTTGATTGTTGTTTTTGTTGCTTGTGCCAAAAATCATTGCCAACACCAGTATCATGGAGTGTCTTCCCTTTGTGTTATTCTAGGAGTTTATGGTATCAGGTCTTATATACATTTTGAGTTAATGTTTGTGAGTGGTGTAATATAGGTTCTAATTTTATTTTTCTGCATGTGGCTATCCAGTTTTTTCAACACCATTCGTTGAAAGACTGTCCTTTCCCTATTGAATGTTTTTGGTTCTTTGTCAAATATGAATTAATTTTAAATTCTGAGGTTTATTTCTGAGCTCTCCATTCTGTTCTATTGGTCTATGAGTCTCTTTTTATGCTATGATCATACTGTTTTAATTACTATATTAGGAAGTGTGATGCCTCCAGTTTTGTACGTCTTTCTCATGACTGCTTTGGCTATTCATGGTCTTTTGTGGTTCTATTCAAATTTTAGGATTATTTTTTCTATTTCTATAAAAAATTCCATTGGGATTTTGATAGGGATTGTGTTGAATTTATAGATATCTTTGGGCAGTCCATACATTTTAACAATATTAATTCTTGTCTGTGAATGTGGCATATCTCTCCACTTGTGTCTTCTTCAGTTTCTTCCATCAAAGTCTTATAGTTTTCATTGTATAGTTCTTTCATTTCTTCCATTAAATTTATAACTAAGGATTTTATTCTTTTTGATGCTATTGTAAGTGGAGAGTTTGCTTTATTTCTTACTCAGATATTTAATTATCTGTGAATTCTGTAAGTTGATTTTATATCCTGCATCTGTATTGAATTTGTTGATTAGTTCCAACAGATTTAGGGTATTTAGGATTTTCTATGTATAAATTTATACCATATGCAAATAGTGACAGTTTTACTTCATTCTGTCTGATTTGGATACTATTTATTTATTTATTGTCTTGCCCAATTGCTTTGGTAGCACTTCCAGGATTATATTGAATAGGAGTGGTGAGAGTGGGCACCTTTGTCTTGTTTTTGATCTTGGAGAAAGCTTTCAATCTTTTACCATTGAATATAATATTAGCTATGGGCTCGTCTTATATGGGCTTTATTATTTTGAGATTCATTCCTTCTATACTCAATTTGTTGAAAGTTTTTATCATGAAAGGATGTTGTATTTTGTAAAAATCTTTTTTTTTCTGCATCTACTAAGTTGATCATATGATTTTTATCTTTCATTCTATCATATGTTCTTTCACATTTTTTGATTGGCACATGTTGAGTCATCTTTGCATTCTAGGGATAAATTCAACTTGGTCATGGTGTATGATCCTTTTAATGTGTTGTTGAATTCAATTTGCTAATATTTCTCCATCTATTTTTTTCAGGGATATTGGTTATAGTTGTTCTTTCTTGTGTTGTCCTTATCTGGCTTTGGTATCAGGGTAATACTAGCCTCATAAAATGAGTTTCTTCTGATTCAGTTTTGATAGAATGATTGATTCATTGCTGGAAGTGGTATATTGAAGTCCCCTACTGTTACTTTATTATTGTCTATTTCTCCTTGAGATCTCTTAGCATTTGCTTAATATATTTTTGTGCTCCAGTGTTGGGTGTGTATAAATATTATTATATATTCTTGATAAATTGATCCCTTTATCATTATATGATGACCTTCTTTGTCTCTTGCTACCATTTTGGTTCAAAATCTATTTTGTCTGATATAAATATAGCTACCCCTGCTTTATTTTGGTCTCAACTTACATGGAATATATATTTCTATCCCTTAACCCTCAAGCCTATCTCTTTCTTTCAATTGAAATGAGTTTCAGGGGAGCTAAGATGGAGGTGGAGTAAGAGGACCCTAGGCTCATCTCATCCCTTCAACACAACTAGATAACTATCAACTCATTCTAAATACCCCAGAAATCGACCTGAAGACTGACAAAACAAATTCCACAACTAAAGAGAGAGAAGAAGGCACATTGAAGAAGATAGTAAGTGTGGAGATGGGATTTAGGGGGAAAAACAGATGATGAGTGCTCTTGTGGGGGAGGGAGCTGTGGTTGCAGAGAAAGGTGAGAGAGAGAGGAGCACACAGGGAAGTGCATAAGGGGAACATTTCCCTGAAACCATTGGCTGGGAAAAGGAGAGTTGATTTTCATGAGTTCTTGCAACTGGTGGGGCTTAGGGACTTAAGTTTTAAAGGTCAGCGGGCTTGGCTGATAGAACCCTGAGGGCACCTCCCTATTCCTGGAAAGAAGGTAGGCAAACAACCCCGGGGGCAGGCAGTGTGGAAACAGCTATCTAAAAACCACCTGGTTCACACAGAGAGACAATTTTTTGTTCCTCTTAGAGTGCTTCACTGAGAGGCAGCATTCGCTTGAGATCTCTCTCCGAACTCAAAGAAGCTGGTTGATGCCATTTCCCTTCCCAACCCCTCAGCATAAACACACAGCAACCTGTAGAAAGCAAGCAGTGCTAACACTTGCTTTCTAACCTGCTTAATACCAAGTCCCACACCCCTGTGCTCTAGTGGGACTGCCCTTCTCTGTCAAGCTTGCCTCAGTTCCAGCACAGTGGGCCCCTTCCTCAGAAGACCGGCAGAAGCCCCTGCCCATGCTATGACTCCTAATCAAAGAGTTCTCCAAGATTTCAATTCTAGAGGAAATATTATCAGATCTTAATTCAAAAGCACACTAGAGCACACCTAGTTAAAAGCACATTCTAACCAAGGACCAAACACGGCTCACTACAGGCAAGGAGAGCTTCGGCAGATGACTGGCCTAAAGGATAGAGCAGCCAAAACACACCAGCAGAATGCATACAGCACACACCAGAGACACTCACTGCCTGAAGTGCAGGCCCTGGACAGTGTATAACCTCTTCATAAAGTCATTACTCTCAGAAGTAGGAAACATTACAGGCTTTTCTTACACAAAGAAGGCAGAGACTTAGACAAAATGCCAAATGGATGAATTCATCCAAATCAAAGAACAAGATAAGGTCATGGCCAGAGATCTAAGCAAAATAGATATAAGTAACATGCCTGACAGATTTAAAGCAATGATCATAAGGATACTCACTAGGCTTGAGAAAAGAATGGAAGACTTCAGGGAGACCCTTACCACAGAGATACAAGATACTAATAAGAATTAGTAAAAAATGAAAAATGTAATAACTGAGATTGTAAACAGGCTTAATGCAATGAACATAAGGCTGGAAAAGCAAAGGAATGAATAAGTGTTATAAAAGACAGAATTATGGAAAATAATGAAGCTGAACAAAAGAAAGAAAGAACTATGAAACATGAGTAGACTTAGGGAATTCAGTGACTCCATCAAACATAATAACATTCATATTATAAGAGTCCCAGAAGAAGAAGAGAAAAGAAAGGTGAAATGTATTTTTAAAAAATGATAGCAGGAATCTTCCCTAATCTGGGGAAGGAAACAGACATCAAGATCTAGAAACACAGAGAAGTCCTATCAGAATCAACAAAAGTGAGCCAAAACCAAGATATACTGTAATTAAATTTGCAAAATGTAATGATAAAGAAAAAATCTTAAAAGCAACAAGACAAAAGAAGTTCTTAACTTATGAAGGAAGACCCATAAGGCTAGGTGCAGATTTCTCTGCAGACTTGAAAAGCCAGAAGGGAGTGACATGATATATTCAACGTGCTAAATGGGAAAAATCTGCAGCTAAGAATACTCTATCCAGCAAGGCTATCATTCAGAATAGAAGAAGAGATAAAGAGTTTCCCCAAACAAAAACTAAAGGAGTTCATGACCACTAAACCAGTCTTGCAAGAAATATTAAAGGGGACTCTTTGAATGGAAAAGAAAGACCAAAAGCAACAAAGACTAGAAAGGAACAGAGAAAATCTCCAGAAACAATGACAACAAAACAAGTAATTAAATGGCATTAAATGCATATCTATCAATAATTACTTTGAATGTATATGCACTAAATGCTCCCCAGTGAAAAGACATAAGGTATCAGAATGGATTAAAAAAACAAGACCCATCTGTGTGCTGCCTACAAGAGACTCATTTTATACCTAAGGACACCTGCAGAGTGAAAGTGAGGGGTTAGAAAGCCATTTACCATGTTAATGGATGTCAAAAGAAAGTTGGAGTAACCATACTTATTTTAAAAAAACTAGATTTTAAACCAAAGACTGTAACAAGAGATGGAGATGGGTATTATATCATAATAAAGGGAACAATCCAACAAGAAGATCTAATAATTGTAAGCAATTATGCCCCCAACTTGGGAGCACCCAGATATATAAAACAATAACCAACAGAAAGGAACTCATGGATAATAACACAATGACAGTACAGTAGGGGACTTTAACACCCCACTTATAGCAATGGACAATCATCTAAGCAGAAAATCAACAGGGAAACAATGGCTTTGAATGACACACTAGACCAGATGGACTTAACAGATGTATTCAGAAAATTTCATCCTACAGCAGCAGAATACACATTCTTTTTGAGTGCATATGGGACATTCTCCAGAATAGATCACATACTAGGTCACAAATCAGACCTCAGCAAGTACAAAAAGATTGAGATTACACCATGCATATTTTCTGACCACAAAGCTATGAAGCTTGAAGTCAACCATAAGAAAAAAATTGGAAAGACCACAAATAAAGGGAGGTTAAACAATGTGCTACCAAACACTGAATGGGTCAATGAGGAAATCAAAGAAGAAATAAAGAAAAAAATACGTAGAAATAAAAACACAACACAGTCCAAACCTTTGGGATGCAGCAAAAGTGGTCCTAAGAGGGAAGTATATAGCAATACAAGCCTACCTTAGGAAGCAAGATAAGTCTCAAATAAACAACCTAACCTTACATATAGAAGCTAGAGAAAGAACAACAAACAAAGCCTAGAAAGAAATAGTAAAGATTAGAAGAGAAATAAATGATAGAGAAACAAACAAAAAACAACAACAACAACAAAAGCCAACCATCCAAACAAACAAAAAAAATAGAACAAATCAGTAAAACCAGGAGCTGGTTCTCTGAAAAAATTGACAAAATAGATAAACCTCTACCTGTCACATTTATCAAAAAGAAGAGAGAAAGGACCCAAATAAATAAAATCACAAATGGGAGAGGAGAAATAACAATCAATGCCACAGAAATACAATTATGAGAGAATATTAGGAATAAATATATGCCAATAAATTGGACAACCTGGAAGAAATGTATAAATTCATAGAAGCATATAAACTACCAGAAATGAAACAGGAAGAAATAGAAAACTTGAACAGACTGATATCCAGCAAAGCAATTGAATTAATAATCAAAAATCTCTCAACAAATAAAAGTCCGGGGCCAGATGTCCTCATAGGCAAATTGTAACAAACATTTAAAGAAAAGTTAATACCTGTTCTTCTCAAACTATTCCAAATAATAGATGGTATCTCATTGTGGTTTTGATTTGTATTTCCCTGATATCAAGTGATGGTGAGCATTTTTTCATGTATCTTTTGGCCATTTATAAATGTGTGTTTTGCTGTGAAGGATGTGGAAAAGATGAGAAAATAACTAAAGTGGGTGTTTTAAAGAGAATATGAAAACAGATGATGCATTTGGGAGAAATTTACATAGTTAAGGAAATACAGCTTTGTCTTTAATAGAAAGGTAGGCAACAAGAAAGTGGGATAGTCAAGAGTAAGTTCGCATTTCGTCCTGGAGAAATTAAGTAGATGGAGTCAACAGCTGAGGGAGTCAATATATAAATGAGAAGCATCTTATGAAGAATTTGACAATTTTTTTTCTCTAAATGGTGCACTTTAGATATTTGGAGAACGCATGCAAAAAATATCTACATGCAATTATGTATATTTGAGCTAAAATATGGCCAAGACTGGATGGCAGTCATTGACTGGCAGGGGGGAAATCATTTATTTTGCCTCCCACTGCTAGATCTAGCATCCTTTTATCCTAGTGTCAACAAACATTGAGTCCAAATATCACCTTAAATTTATTGAAAAGTTGATATTCTTAGACATTTTTTTCTCAGTGGGAAATTCCTACTTCATAAACCTTCCTAAGTGAGTTCTGGCCTCATTCATCCTAACTATGGAGGCTTTGGAGGATAAGAAAAAAGTAGTGGAAATGAGTAAAAGTACAGGAAACATGATCATTAAAGAAGCAATACAAGTAAGCAAATTTGGTGATGGATATTTAGAAATGATTGGGAAATCAGAGAAAACATAGAGAAGAGTGATTCAATGTATGTCAAAAACAAAAGATGTTTGGAACAATGATAGCACTTGAAATGTATCAGCTGCAGCAATTGTATAAGTAAATTAAAGATTGGAACATGTTCTTTGGGTTAATTACTATGAGATCATTGTTAACTTTAGAGGGAGCAATGGTGTTAACTTTAGGTTAAAAAGATAAATCTGGCAGGAACAAAAGTTCAATTGCAGAGGTTAGACAAGTTAAGGTGAGCAGTTTAACAGTCTGTACTTGATATGGAGTTTCCTATTGTCCATTCATCTGACCATACATTAGAGGTCAATCTAATGGTTGCTGCAACTGATGCTTCTCCATCAGCCAACACTTTCAAAGCCACCAAACTTAAAGTATGCTAGTGGGTATCCTGTTTCCTTTCTTTTGCAATCTCATAGCGCCTGGTTCTTATTGCCAAAACAAATATAAGGTATAATAAACAAACATAGTTTAGAGACATCTTAGGCCTTGGATTTTAGCTTATCACTACCTAGTTTTGGGGTAAAACCCTGTAAATTGGGAAAGGTTTAGGGATCCTAGTTAGTATTTTAAAAGTCCAATTCACTACAATGCCTCAGGAAAGAGACCTGGATTTTGATAAGGTGACATGTTTTCAACTAGTTTGGCTATTAAACAGCTACATCTAGTCCCATGAATTGGACTGATAAAAGTTGTGAAAGAAAAAGGGTAGTTAGTGATGCAACACAGAATTTGCAGTCTATTACAAACCATTGCTGAAAAATTGGACACCAGGTCATTTGTTTTATGTAGAAGCAGCTCCAACATTTTTATATAGGAGTTAATGATATAGGTGTTCTGATTATCATTTATATAATGTCTAGAATCTTACAGCAAGCCCACTGCTTTCATAGAGAATCAACTTAATTTTCTTCTTGAAAAGATACTAAAAATAATAATGTATGTAAGCAATCAGATGCACACAAAATTACATCTGGACTATATTGCTGATCCTTATTTTATTATTCAGAATGTAATATCTGGAAAGATTACCAGTGCCTGGACTTGTGAACAATTAGTTGAGACCCTATTTATATAAGGCCCCTTGATTTTTTTGTTAAATAATGAATACCCTGTGGGGGGGAAATGGGTAAAATCTGGTGATAATTCAGGAACAAATTTTTTAACATTTATTGTGAAATAAAACCTGTCAGCAAAATTAAAAAGTGGAAATTATTTAATCTGGAAAACTAAATGTATTTAGTACAAATACATTTAAAGGTTCCCTATAATATATAATTCACCAGCTTTTATAATAAAGTAGCATATATAGACCACAGGTTAAACTCCAAAGGAAGTTGGGAACACTAGCACCTTAAAAATCAAAACCCCAAATTATTCTTTTTTTTTTTTTTTGTAGTTGAGTGTGGTCTTGCCTGAGGTTCATATTCTGTAGATACATTATCAGCTTCACTTAGAGTCTTTAGGATGCAGTTGTCTGGCTATACAGTATTACAGAAATTTGAAGGGGTGGTGATTAATACATGAGAAATAGATATATGGGCCTTTATGAATGAAGTTCATAGGAAAGAAAGTGGTTCTTAGATGTTGAAGAACCACTAAAATAAATTTCACTGCCATTATACTTGTCTAAATTAATTTTTTTAAAGGTTTATTTGTTTATTTTAGAGAGAGCGCGGGGGGGGAGGGGCAGAGGGAGAGAGAGTCCTAAGCAGATGCCACGCTGAGCACAGAGCCCAACATGGGGCTCGATCTCACAACCCCAAAATCATGACCTGAGCCAAAACCAAGAGCCAGATATTCAACTGACTGTGCCACCCAAGTGCCCCAAACCTGTCTAACTAATGTAAATATGTGCCAACAGAAGGATACAAAATATGTTACAAAGAAAACAAAAGAAGAAATGTCTTAACAAGTAAAATGATGGTTTTTGATTAATTATTGAACCAAATGGGAGTTCATTAAAAGTAGAAAGATAAAGAAAAAGAGGAAAAAAAGAAAACACACTCTGGGAAATTTTGCCTACTCATAGAAATTTTTTTTAATGGGTGGAGTTACTTGGAATTAATTACAATTATCTTCTTGTTTTTTAATAATATGATATGAAGCATATCCCTGGTCTCCAGTGGGGAGCTGACTAAGATCCTCCCAAGTATGTTGATATGAACAGTAAATTCAGGTTTTAGACTTTATTCATTCTGAGAGAGTGAGAAATTGAAAGGGGTAATGAAAATGGGAGGTGGGAGTGGAAAATTAGTTTTATATATACAGAAAAGTTTGATATAGGTTATAAAAGATAAAACATATTTATGGTTGAGTTTAGAGTGAAAAAAAATTCTACCATTATCTGGTTTTCTCTTTGGAAAACTGTAACTTGATAAGAGAGTCACATGAGAGAAAAAATAGAGATGTTTTTGATGTTTCCTTTGTAAGAAAAGAGGTTTCTGATCTTTTCACTGTCTTTTAACTTTTTTACCTCTTGAATCTTATAATCTTAAAAGTTATGGTAAAAATTGAATCTCAAAAGGGAAGGATTTGTGTGTGTGTTTTTGTGTGTGTTACTTAAGGTAAAGCCCAATAATCTAGAATATATAACAGAAATGGGGGAGAATGCTGAGCAACTTTCAGCCAAAAGACGCATGTGAAATGGGAAGTGTACAGTCTCAACCGACTGCAGCAAGTTCTAGAGAGGAGAGAAACAAGTCACATTTTACTTAATCCTAGGAAAGTAAACAGAACATTATTCCAGTAAGTCAAGGGAGGAGGCAAAGGGGTTGTGGGCATCACATACCTTTGAAAATGTTTCCAGGGATGACTGGGTAGCTCAGTTAGTTAAGCGTCTGCCTTTGGCTCAGGTCATTATCCCAGTCCTGAGATCGAGTCTCCCATCGGGCTCCTTGCTCAGCAGGGAGCCTCCTTCTCCCTCTGCCTTCTGCTCCCCCCTTGCTGGTGCTCTCTCTGACAAAAAAAAATAAATAAAATCTTAAAAGAAAATGTTTCCAGGTAATGGATGAAAAAAAACCTGGTAAGATGTAACATAGCAGTAGTGTGTATCAGGAAAGATGATCTGACTATGTAGGTAGCACTTCATAGAAGCTTTGCTCACAAAAGTCAGTTTTGCACTTTTAAAAAACACCCCCCCCGAAAAGAATAGCTATAGGACAGTTTTAAAACTTCATAAACTTACTCAATAAATAATGCAGAAGTTAGAAAAAAAAAATCTCTAAAAGAGTAGTTAGAGTAAATTGGAGTATTGTCCTGTGAGGATGTGGGCTTTGCACATATGATCTAGAATGGAAAGTTAAATCAGAATCACTTTTGTCTAAGATTTCATTTGGATGGATGCCCATGAAATAATGTCATTCTAAGTTTCTAAATTTCAGTTGCTTGAATTAATACACAAATGGACTGACCCGGTTGGAGTCATTTTCAGTGTGAGGATAGGAATATGATGAGGAAGGGGCACCTGGGAGGCAGAGTGGTTAAGCGTCTGCCTTCGGCTCAGGGCGTGATCCTGGCTTTCTGGAATCGAGCCCCGCGTCAGGCTCCTCCACTGGGAGCCTGCTTCTTCCCCTCCCACTCCCCCTGCTTGTGTTCCCTGTCTCACTGGCTGTCTCTATCTCTGTCGAATAAATAAATAAAACCTTTAAAATAAAAAAAAAGAATATGATGAGGAGATGTGCCACATCTTCAGAATTACACTAATTTGCTTATCTAAAATTTAAATTAAAATGACCCCAAATGACAAATTATCTAAACAATATACTACTGCTGTAGACAACAAATAATAGCTGTGTCCCGGTTTTCATATATATTTAAGGAGAAAAAAATGTCAGATTTGTGCAATTTAATGTAAACAGTCTTTGGAAACTATTTTCTAAGAGGCATCTTTATTTTAGAATTAGAAAGCAGTGAACAGAAATAGGCAATATTGGGATGCCTGGGTGGCACAGCGGTTAAGCCTCTGCCTTCGGCTCAGGGCGTGATCCCGGCGTTCTGGGATTGAGCCCCACATCAGGCTCTTCTGCTATGAGCCTGCTTCTTCCTCTCCCACTCCCCCTGCTTGTGTTCCCTCTCTCACTGGCTGTCTCTCTCTGTCGAATAAATAAATAATATCTTTATTAAAAAAAAAGAAATAGGCAATATTAACTTTGAATAAGATTAATGCAATAAAAAATCTTTCCATTTTCCCTAATGTGTTCAACATTTTTGTAGACAAATTTGTACATATAAAAATGAAAGTTTTAATTCCTTATCACACAAAAAAGCAGCTGCATTAAAAATAGAATACCGATCTAAACAAGTCACTATACACCCCACAAATACAAGGAAAGTCTATGTTCTGTCAGGTCTGGTATCTGAAGCTGCATAGACATTGAATTTAATTGAATCAAATATGAAAGAGCATATTTCCCAGGCTCAGAGGTCAAGGTAGAAAGGTGCAATTTGACTTAACTTTTTGCACTTTTCCCCACCAAAAAATTCTTTTTTAAATGTATACTCCTTTAAAGGAAAAAGGGTATATTATTTTTATGATTAAATTTTGAAATATTCATAATGTGCCAGAGACATTCAAACTGGAAAGAAGACCCTAATAAAAACTCTACCAATTTTCGTATTTCATAATCACAGAGGCAAACAATAAGCAATGAATCTGACTAGACTCCAGCACTCCATTTGGATATACATCATGGCTGACAGTTTAAGAAAATTGATTTAAGCTTCTCGCTGACTATGTGCCAAATATGTGAATACCTTGAATAATTTTTTAGGCTTCCATTTATTAAAATTGCACAGATAAGAGGAAAAGTGAGAAATAATAAGACACCACACCAGCTGTGCTGAGCTATTTAGACTTATACAGCTTGAATATTAAATTATCTAGAAAGTGAAACTGTAATAAACATGAAAAGTATATTCTCTCAGAGACTCAAACAGTTCTTGGAATTAATAATGGTATTTTTGCGCATTTCTGTAGAGGACAGATCATGTAGTAGTGTACAACACAGATGGACATTAATCCTTCGTTGGACATGTAGGACGAAAATGCTAGCTAAAGCACCAGATACTCACAAAGCTTTAAGTAGACCCTGCTGTAAATTAAGAAATTGTGGAAGTTGTTTTGAACCTTAATGATCATCAGGGTATCAGCTTATTTAATACAAGAAAGTGATAAATTGTATTATGCTCTGATTAAAGAATTGTTTTCGAAGAAAGTGCGATGACTAGCAGTGTGCTAAAAAGGAATCTGGAGAATGGAATGAGTGAACGCATCTTCCAAAAATGTCTAATTTATAGCAAGGGAGTAGTTTAGGCACAGGAAGGATAACTGCAATTATAAAAAGGCAATACTGAAACCTCATTAGGCAACTGCTTAATCGAGTGGCAGTGGTAGGATAGATAGCTCAATTAAAAATAAAATCTTTCTATAACCATGTTTGCTTGCTTTAGGATGAGTCTTATTTTAAATGTGACTTTGCCCTTCCGTTCATATTTGTTTTCTTATGGTCTGTTGTGCTTTGTGTCAGTCCTCATACTGAGCAGAAGGAAATACTGAGGCTGGTTTAGTTAGTAGGAAACCTGGGGAAATCAAATTGCTTAACTCTAATCCAGTTGAAGGTGTTGATAAAAAAAAAAAGTGGCATTCTTCTGTATTTTCCTTATGTGAGTCCCAAGAGCAGTGAATATCAAGGAACAGGAAGGAGGAAGAGGAAGAGAAGGAGAAGAAAGAGAGGATGAGGAAGAAGCAGCAGAAGAGGAAGGAGAGGAGACAAAAAGATGAGGAAGAAACGGAAGAGGAAGATCAGAAAGAGAAGGAGAAGGGAGAGAAGAGATGTGTGTGTGTGGGGGGGTGCTATTTCTTACCAGGACTCTGAAGAAAGTGAATTGTAGGTCCAACAATAGGAAATTGAAGTGAAAGGGGAAAGAGGGGAAGGTAGAATGTTGACAAGTGTATCATGTCCTTAGTCTGGAGCAATCCTCCTACTGCTTCCTTGGGTCACAACCACTTAACCCATTTACCCTGCTAACTCCGCACACTCTTCTAAATATCAGCACAGACGGTTCTTCCTCTAGGAACACTTTCTTATCCCTCAAAGATAGGATAAATGATATTACTGTATTCTTACATTTTTGTTCCCCCCTTAGATTTTACTTCCCTTAGGAAAGAGATTATGTGATTGTTAATGTTACAGTGTTATAACCCCAGACATTTTGTACATTTTCTAAATCATACTATTTATTCATAAATGCCATTAGAATAAATGATTAAATAGTTTCAGAAAATCCCAAGTATTCATGTATGTCATTTATTTTCCTATGACTTTAGTGAAGCCATAGTCTTCTCTAGATTTTTTTTTTCATTTCAAATTGCTTATTAGTTTTAATTTTAGGATAGTTTTAGATGTACAGAAAAGTTGGGAAGATAGTGTGAAGAGTTCCCTTATACCTCTACCTTGATGGTGCCAATTATTAGCATCTTATATTAGCATGGTGTATTTGTCACAAGAAATAAACCCAATATTGATACATTTTTATTAAGTAAAACTACATACATTATTCAGATTCCCTTAGATTTTATCTTAATGTCATTTGTCTATTCAAGATTTCATTCAGGATAACACATTACATTTAGTCATCTTGTTTTCTTAGGTTCCTATAGACTGTGACAGTTTTTCAGATTTTCCTTGTATTTGATAACTTTGACAGTTTTAAAGAGAACTTGGTTAGGTATTTTACAGAATGACCCTGGTTTGTGGTTTGTCTGATATTTTTTTCTCATAATTAGAGGTTATATGTTTTCAGGAGGAAGATCATAGAGATAAAGTGCCACTTCATTGCATCATATCAAGGGTTCACATTCTCAATATAACTTACCACTGTTGATGTTGACCTTGATCGATCAACCTGGCTGAGGTAGGGTTTGTCATGATTCCCCACTGTCAGGTTACCCCTCCCATTTCCATACTGCACTATTTGGAAGGAATTCACTATGCACAGCCCAAAATTCCTTTTGTTTTAGATGTTTTTTGGAGATTTCAATATAGATAGTTGTGTTACCATGAACAAAGTCAGTTTTATTTTTTTCTTTACAGTTTCATAACTTTTATTTGGTTTTCACACTAGGTAGGATTTCTAGTGTGATGGTGAATAAGAGTGGTGAGAGAGGACATCCTATCATTGTTCCTGATCTTAGAGAACATGAGTTCAGTCTTTCACCACTAAATATAATATTGGGCATAGGTTTTCATAAATTCTGTTTGCTAGATTAAGGGAATTCTCTTCTAATTCTAAAATTTTACAAGGTTTTATCATGTTAGGGGTATGAATTTTGTCAACTACTTTTTCTGTAACTATTGATATAGTCATATGGTTTGTCTTATTTATTCTGCCAAGGTGATGAGATATATTGACTGATCTATGAGTGTTGAACCAGAATTGTTTCTTAGAATGAAACCCACTTGGCTGTAATGTACTATTTGGCATGGATTTTAGTATCTGGGTTCATGAAAGATTATGATCTGTAACTTCCTTTCTTGTCATGTCTTTATCTTATTTAGGTTTTAGGGTGATGCTGGCCTCATTCATTTTCACATTCCATTGTTACATGCATACACATTTAGAATTGTTATGTCCTCTTGAAGAGCAGTATTGCCCCTATATATCCCTGATATCGTCCTTGTTCTAAACTCTGCTTTTCTGAATTAATATACCTATTCTTGCTTTCTTTTGAATAGTATTAACAAGGTATATCACTCTCCATCTCTTCACTTTTAACTTCTGCAAACTTCTATATTTAAAGGGGTTTTCTTATCCACAACATAAAATTAATTCGCTCTTTCTCCTCCTCCTCCTCCCCCTTCTCCTCCTTCCCCTCCTCCTTCTCCTCCTTCTTCTCCTCCTTCTTCTCCTCCTCCTTCTTCTTCTCCTTCTTCTTCTTCTTCTTCTTCTTCTTCTTCTTCTTCTTCTTCTCCTCTATCCATTCTGACAATTTCTGTTGTTATTGGTGTATTTTGACCACTCACACTTAAAGTGAAAATTGTTGTAATTGGATTAATACCTATCCTCTTTGTAACTCTCCTATATTCATTGCCTTTTTAGTTTATTTTTCCCTTTTTTATTTTTTTGGTCATCTGCTTTTAATTGAAAATTTTGTTTCCATTTTTAACCATCTTTTAGGTTATCATCTATAGTTTTTTTTTTAAATTGTGTTTAATTATCCTGGTGTTAAAATACATTGGGTAGGGGCACCTGGGTGGCTCAGTCAGTTGAGTGACTGGCTCTTGACTTCAGCTCAGGTCATGATCTCAGAGTCCTGGGATCAAGCCCCATGTTTGGCTCCCTGCTCAACGGGGAGTCTGCTTTTCCCTTTTCCTCTGCCCCTCACCCCTGCTTGTGCTCTCTTTCTCTCTCTCTCTGCTCTCTCAATCTTTAAAAAAATAAATAAATATATTGGGTAGATCATGTGAGTATACCTTCCAAACAATATGATATAGCTTCACATGTAGTAAGTACTTGATAACAAATATTCCAGTTTCCTCTCTTTTGTGCCTTGTGACATTGTTATCATTTACTTTACTTATTTTTGTACTAGCATCCAATAAATAGTCATTATTATGCATGTAAACAAATAATTATCTTGCAGATCAGTTATGAATAAGAAAAATGCATTATTTCACTTCACCTTCAATTCTCCTTCTTCTAACAATCCTTGTTTATGTAGTTCCAAGTTTCTGGCCTATTTCATTGTTCAGCTTGAAGAAATTCTTTTAACATTTCTTGCAGAGCTGGTCTAAGGGAGATAATCCCTTACAGTTTTTGTCTGGGAAAGTCTTTATTACTCCTCAATTTAGGAAGGATAATTTCACTGAATTTAAATTCTATCTTGCTGTTTTCTTTTTTCTTTATTTTCTTTTTCTTGCCCGCCCTCCCCACCCTTTAATACTTTAAGGATTCACTCTACTCTGTTTTTCCTTGCAGGGATTCTGAAAAGAAAATAAGTCTACTGCAGTTTTTATCCTTGTTCCTGGATAGATATGCTTTCCCCTTCCCTCCTCCCCCCAATAATCTGGCTTTCTTTAAGATTTTATCTTGGTCCATTATTTTCTACAGCTTGAATATGATATGTCTGAATGTTTTTGCTTCTGGAATTCATGGTGCTTAGTGTCTCTGAGATTCCTGGATCTGTGGTTTGATGTCTGCCAATAATTGTGGATAGTTCTCAGACATTATTAATCCGAATATTTCTTCTCTGTGATTTGCTTTTGCTCTGGCATTCAAATTAAGGGTTTGCTACATTTTCTGATATTGTTTCATGTTTTTAGATTTTTTTCTTTTAAAATTAAAAAAAAATCTTTGCATTAGAATTTGAGAAATTTCTCTTGATCTTTCTTTAAGTTCATCACTCTTTTCCTCAGCCATATGCAGTCTGATGATGAGCTTGTTGAAGACATTCTTCATTTATGTTACTATGGTTTTGATTTCTAGCATTTCCTTTAGACTCTTTCTTATAGTTTCCATCTATTTTACCTATCTGTCCTTACATGTCATTTAGTTTTTCCATTAGGGTCTTTTACATATGTCATAGTTTGTTTAAAATCCTTGTCTATAATTCCAACATCTGTATCAAATCTCAGTTTAATTATTATGATTGCTTTGTTTTTTGGCTTGGCTTGTTTTTTGTTTTGTTTTGTTTTGTTTTTAAAGCTTGACACGTATTGGGTAATAAGAACTCAAGTGAACAGAACTTGCAATTTTTAAACTCTCTTGTCTTTGTTTTTTGTCTCCCCTCTTGACTCTGTTCGTTGTAGCTCTTTCAGTTATAGCTCACTGTGGTTATTTTGGAAACCTATTGGTGGTCCAGTAAGATGTGGGAGATAGGGAGCATTCTGTAATCTTCCAACTAAATCTGAGCATTTTAGTGGACTTTTCTCAGGGCTGTAGCCTTCATAAATTTTTCCCCTTGGTTGTGCTTCCCCCAACCCACACATACTATTCTCTTACTTGGCTTCTCTTTCTAATACTTTTTCCCGCATCCCTGACTCCTGTTGACTATGTTTTTTGTTTTGTGTTGTTTTATTTTTCCTTGTAGGAGTCACAAGAAGACTAGAGTGGACTGGAGTGGAAGATATTTCATTTGTCCAGTAAGAATAAGGTTTTAGAAGTACACTCTGTCAAAACCCTTTCCCCTGGATAAAAGGCTTTAATTTCACAAAGGTTGCATTTTCGTTCCCACCCTTGGTAGAGCTATGTGGGGATCTTTCTCAGATCCTCACAGGGGGAACTTGGCTGGAAGTTACTAGAGAAAAAAATCTATGAAAGTGAGAATACCCAGCTACAACCATAGTTCTAAGGAGTTTGTTGATCTCTTACTACTCTGCACTCAGCCTCCAACAGTTCTTCAAAATTTCCATTTAATTGTTCTTACCAGTCCATGGCTCCAGCAGCTACACTTCCAGATATGCAGATCTCTGATGCTGTATCTCTCTGAATGTTCCTGTTTCCCCAGAATTCAGGTGGCATCTGCCCTGTGAATTCTGTCTTTTGATGAGTGGAAGATATCACTTATTTTCACTCTGTCCAGTGTTTTTGTTTCTTTGTTGTTGTTGTTGTTGTTTGTTTGTTTTTTGGTAAGGACAGGAGGAGAACTTCCAAACCCTTTACACATTGGAGCTGAAATTGGAAATATCTTAGATTTACTTTAGAAGGAGAAAACTCTCATTTTTCTTCATGAATAATAGCTGGTTCATGTATGTATCTGAAGAGCTAAATGCTATCTTTATGAATAATGACTGATCTTCAACTAACAGCCACAAGGCTACTTATAGATGACGCCATGTTATCTCCATATAGAGAGTGGTTGAAGATGGGGCAAAAATTAAGCACCTTTTGTATTTCAAATGAAGTACCAATTTTCTTATAGAGTTCACTGGGTGAAGATGTTTTTCTCAACTCCATCAAAAATTATTCCTTTGATCTTTCCTTTGATCTCCCTTTTGATGTTAGAATGAGCCATCTTGCTACTCATGGGAGGATTTTATAAGAAGGCTGAGGAATAAGAAATAAACTGCCTCCCATGCCTTCCAGAAATGGTTCTTCAATGACAACTTATATAAAAATCATGTTAAAAAAAGTTAGAATCCTTTCCTTTTCCACATCCACCTCACCTAGTAAATACTGTTTATTTAGTTAACCTCAATCCAGGTATTATTGCCTTCAAATGCCAACAGTGAATGCACTGATATGTTTTAGTGGAAATCAGTGACTTTCTCTTACTAAGTAGTAAAAAATATTGATAACATGTCAATAAATATCAATATCATTGATAGCATATATGATTAGCATGCTAATATTATAAAATATAGAATTAAAGGAAATGAATAAAATATAACTGCATAACTGCATGAGAGGGTAAAGGCCAAAATATTCTATTTAAAAATGAGTCAAAATTTGGCAAATATATACAATATGCTTTCTATATCCTAAAAACTAGAATGCTGTCAAAATATTTATTTTGGTACTAGATTATTATGCTTTAGGTTGTATTGTGTTAGAAGGCATGGATTTTAATCTGATTTTTTCTATTTGTATATGTCCATACCAAAGTAGATGAAGTACATACAGACTCTTTTATCAACTGTTGAGCATATGAGGGTATAGATTCTGATCATACTTTTACTCTTTGTCACCCAATTATACCTTCAAAGAATAGGAACAAATATAACACATTTTTTATTTAGTATGTGCTCTGTTAATTTTTTATACACATAGTTTTATTTTCATCTCATAACAGCCCTGTAAAGGAAATAATATTATTATCAGTATTTTACAACTGGCAAAAATTTGAGACTTGAATTTTGAACATGTGCTAAAGTTTACCTATCTAATAACTGATGAAGTGTAATCATATTTAATAATAGGAGTAATCAAAATCCATATCCTCATCTTCCAGTCATGTCGGTAAAGTAAATGCTTTAACTCTTCCAGATAAAGAAAAATAGTGCTACATATCATATGTCATCAGGGAAATGCAAATTAAAAAACGAGATACCACTACATACCTATTAGAACAGCCAAAATCTAGAACATTGATTATTACCAAATGCTGCCATGGGTGTGGGGCAGCAGGAGTGCTCATTAATTATTGGTGGGAATGCAAAATGGTAAAGCCACTTTGGAAGACAGTTTAGTGGTTTCCTACAAAACTAAATATGCTCTTACAAAACTAAATATGTTCTTAATATATGATCCAGTGATTGTACTCTTTGCTATTTACCCAAAGGAGTTGAAAATTTATGTCTACCCAAAAACCTGCACAAATGTTTATAGCAACTGTATTAATTGCCAAAACTTGAAAGGGATTATGATGTCCTTCAGAAAGTGAATAGATAAATAACTTTAGACAATGGAATAGTATACAGTGTTAAAAAGAGATGAACTGTCATGCTATAAGGAGGAAGCATAAATGGATATTATTATTTTAAAGAAGTCAATATGAAAAGGCTGTAAACTGTATGATTCCAACTATATGATATTCCAGACAAGGTAAAACTATGGAGATAGCAAAAATATCAGTGGTTGCCATGTACCAAAGGAGTAGGGGATATGAGGCTGAGCACAGGGCATTTTTAGGATAAGAAAAATACTCTGCATGATACTATAATGATGTATATATGCCATTATATAATTTGTTCAAACTTAAAGAATGTATAACACAAAGAGTTAACAGTAATGTAAACTACAGACATTGAATGACTATCAATGGACACTGTGTGATGTGTCAATTTAAGTTCATCAGTTGTAACAAATGTACACTCTGGTGTGAGGTGTTGATAATGAGGGAGGCTATGCATGTGTAGGAGCCAGGATACATGGGAAAACTCTGTACTTTTCTGTCAATTTTGCTGTGAACCTAAAATTGCTCTCTAAAAAAGTCTTAAAAAATAAAAATGGAAAAGAAAGGTGATTCTAGGTTTTTGATCAAGTAATAATAATAATTAGAAAGCTGTAACCAGTATTAGTCTTTTTCATTAATAAGTAAGCAAACCTATTTTCTCTTTAGTTCTCTGGCTCTTAACCTTACCCAGGAATCCCTTACTTTTTCAAAGAGAAATTGAATTGCATTTCAGGTTCAGTTACTTTATTTTTCATGTAATATGTGAAAAACATTGTCTTAAATTCAGTGTAACTGCAACTGTGGAAATAATTAAAATTTTATATTTTTGTATTTGGAAAACATAAAAGTCAGTTATCATTAGAAATATTGATAATTTTTCTTTTCTTAAATTTTTATATATGCAAAATTGTATCAGGATAATATTATAGACATCAGTAGGCTCACCAGTCAGTTTAAGATATAATGTGTTATTATTTATTAGAATTCACATTAATTGAAATGTTATGCACCTGACAATAATTTAAAATACACATTAATGTTTAAAAACTAGTTTGATTATTTTGCTTTTCATAACAAAGAAGTGAATATGGGTTTTCATTCCCATGACTTGTATAGATTTCTTTACACAGGGGCATACTATTTTGTGTGCCAAATGTCAAATGGACTCTTCTTGTCAATTTAGGAAATGACTATTTGAAAATTTGCTATTGACCATCTGTTCCATTGACATAATGGCAGGTGTTTCTATTTTGCTTTACCAAATCTTAATAATTTATTGGATAGTTTAATGACACTCATGGTGGTGTAAAGATTGTTTGTTGTATTGGCTTGCTAGTTGGAGACCATAGTTGTTTTCATGGGGAAAACCTACCTAATTTAATCCTAATATGATTATCTCTTCAGTCAGCCTTGTTCACATGCAGAAAAGTAGAATTAATTATTTTTAAATGCATGTCTAATATGTCCAAATTTTTAATTGGATACAAACTGAAGAAATAACACTTTATTTGTGAGTGAATATATCTATAACTTCTGTCTGTATCTATATTTACATCTCTCATTATTTTACAATTATTTTCTTATTTTCTGAGAGTTTAATCACAATATTTTAACAGTGCTTATAAATGTAAACTGCCATGTAGGCAGTTCTCTGAAGAATGAGTTGATACATAACAATGAGAATTTCTTTTCAGAGTACACTGAAATTTTACTTAACCACCGACGTTATTTTCAAGCAATCAGTAGAATTAAAATTTGTACCATCTTTTAAAACTGTATAATTTAATTACCTGTATCCCTGCTGAAATTATTGTATATAATAGGATTTATGACATAGCTTTGTTATAAATCTGTGATGACTTAATTCAGAAAGTATATAAAATCATATAGCACAAAGTAAAACTGTATTTCATACTAGTAATTCAATTAAATTAAATTTATAGGAATTATCTTAGCTTTTTTTTAACAGCAGAGATGTCTATTGATCTCTGCTTTAACATTTTTTGAATGTTAAAATTATGATTTTTATATACTAAGGTTTTGAACTTTGAGGTCTTACTCTCTCTTAAATATATAATGTGTTTAAATCCCAAACAGCTAATTTGGTTTATTTTTGATTGGGAGATGTATTATGTATCCCAAACTAGTTTTTTGCTAAGTCATGGCTCTGTCAAATGGTCTTTGCATGACCTTTCTCCAAGTAAAAGAAGGATTTGTCTTTCATTTAAACAAATACATTGTCAGGTTTCCCACATAGTATATAAGAAGATTTCAATTTAACCTTGGTTTTGCTTCCTTTCCTCATCTTTAAGTGATGATAAGAATAAAAACCTTCTAAGGATTAAAATTTTTAAAAATCCAAGGAAAGTGTTTTTCACAATGATTTACATGGAATAAAATTTCAGTGAGTATTATTATTTTATCATAATTATGATTTATATATTAAAGTATGTGTTATATATATGGCTGTGCTTCCTTGAAAACATAGAATTGCATTCTTACTATTGCTCTGGGAGTATGGCTCCATATACATTGCCACTTAAAACTTATTAAAAGCTTTCCAATAATAATATATATGAAAGATTTACCAAATAATGTCTAGTCTACTTGTCCTTCTAGATAAGAAATGGCACATATGCTTCATTTCATATGGAATCTGGGACCATTTATTATTGGCTGCCTAAAGCAGGGTTGAGAAGGATTCTGGGTTCAAGCTCATTTTCAGAAAAAAAAAATAGGGAAAATAGGTAAAAAGCATGTCCTGTATTTATCATTATAATGCAAAAATACTACAAAATGCAGCATTGAATTAAGTCAGAAAAAATGGAACTACATACCTGAGTTCCCTTATTTGGAAGAGGAGTTAATTTTGTCAATTACCTATAACCTGATGCCTTTGCAATAAAGAACAGGCATTTCCAAGAATAGTCCTAGATGACTCATTGCTACATTTATTGGAAGACAGTTTATGAGGGCATCGTTCAGTCATTTATACAATATTCAGCCTCATGAAAACCCCAAGGAGAAATGTCTTTCTCATCTGAAGGCCAGGAGTCACTGGGCTTATCTGAGCAAATAAATTGTAACTACAAAACTTGTAAATGAGGATAATTCCTCCTTTTTAAAAGTTTTTATTGTTAGAAAATATAAAGATTTCTGGTTGTTACAATGCTAGCAAACATGTTAAGAGAGATTTACAGAATTATTTCTGTTTTGAAACTTGATTCTTGGCTTCATTTTCTATGTCTTTTGCTTGTTTGGTCTTTGCCTTTTTTTCCTCATACTTCCAGTTTTATTTTATTTGTGTGTGTGTGTGTGTGTGTATGACCTTAATTTTTTCCAGAAGAATGCAGGATTTTTATAAATAAATACAAAATTAATAAATTTAAAATGCTTAGGAATTTTAGTGCAGTTATTTTTCCTATAGCATGGGTTTTTATAACTCATACTGAAATTTTTGAGTACTTATCTTTCGGGCACTGTTTGAAATGCTGGGGAACTGGCAATGGGCAAGAAAGACACAAAAAATAGTAAAAAAGTGATAGCAATTTAAAGCTAGTATTAGAAGAAATAAAATGAACTTTGTAGGGATAACTGTGTATAAGTGACTATGTTTTAATTTCGTAACAATGGGTGCCAACTTGATAAAAACAGATATGCATGACTGTGTTAATGGTTCTAGTAATTTTAAAACACTAGAAAAGGAAAATAAGTTACATTTGTGCAAAAATCCACTGTTAATCAACAGAAGTTTGTTGAAAGGTGTTTTTTGTAGATATAAAATTAAGCCTGTATTAAGAAAACACCTTTGTTAGAGGAATTATTAGAAGTGAAATAATTTATTACCATGAGTATGAAAATCTCTACCTCTTGGGCTCTTCTTGGTTTTCTTATTGAAATGTTTTTAACACAATTTTTGATACAATGCTGCTTTTAGGAATGCAACCATTATATCACGTAGTGAATGAAAGATCTATTGTATGAAATATAATTGTCACCTTGGGATAATTCCTACTCCGGATAAAGATACTTATGGAAAAGGTAAAGGACTAAAGGATGAAAATATTCAATTTCCCAGGATAGTTTTTCAATTAAATGATTACTCACTCAAGTTATCACTCCATTGTATGAGGTGTACTTAAGTCAGCTGTTTGTTGTTGTTGTTGTTCATTTTTAACAATTTTTTGAAATGATTTTAGATTTACTGGAAAGCTGCAAAGATAATAGAGAGAATTCTCATATGTCTTTCATTCAATTTCCTCCAATGTTAGTTAATGTCTTTTATAATCATAGTACATTGTCAAAACTAAGAAATTAACATTGTATTTTATTAACTAAACAACATACTTTATTCAGATATCCATTAATATCCTGTTTCTGCTCCAGGATGCAAGTACATTTCATTTAGACTTGAATTATATTGAGGAAGTAGGGTGAGCATTTGAGAATGAGATTCCTATCAAACAGACTTGGACATCAAGTTCTAGTAAAGGCCTGCATAATGTATATCTTTGGACAAGTAGGTTAATTACATTGAAACTTCTTTTCTTCATTTGCAAAGCAAATTGATGCAGTAATAGTATCTAATTCAGAGGGATACTGTAAGGATTCAATAAAATAATCAGTGTAAACAATTTACCTGTTGCCTAACATAATCTCTCAATAAATGTTCAATTCCTAGTGTGGTCTTAAGGTTGGTTGTTTGTTGTTTTTTTCCCCACAAACCTTTAGCTATTAACTTCTAGCTTCCAACGGACATTCCCAGATCATACAAAAATTTAAAATCTAAAAAAAAGTTGAAAATCTGGCAGCGCATAGTAAGATGCAGAACCGTGACATTAAGGTGTTGGGGATGTGTGCAGCTATTGCCCCATTGATTTGAGAAAATATTCATAATGGTAGCAGGATATATTGAGTGAAGCTTTTCAACTGTGCTATGGAAGTGCTATCCATTAGGGATGTTTATTTTTATACGTAATGACATTCAGTGAATGTGGATGAACTGCAAGCAAAACTGGCAAAGTGAACCATACTGTATAGTCCTATTGTGGTGTTATAGAATTGACAATGTATGGTCCTGATGTACAACAGTGACTTTCTTAGTGATTTGGAGCATTCTCTATCTTTTTATTGTGTGGTATGCTACTTAGGTGTTTTGAGAAAGTTGATTTCAAATGCAACAGAAATTATAGTTTCTAATGTTGTTAGATAATATCTTCTTAAGTAAATATGAGAAATAAAGGTTTAAGTTAAATGGGATTTTGATTTTTTTATGCTATGTTTTGCCTGCATAAAAGCAAAATAAGTAAGATTTTTAAAACTAGTTTTATAGTGGTATGCTGAAATGTTACGTAAAATTTGAGAATTTTTTGGGTCTCCCCTCAAACCCAAACTCACATGAGTTCTAATAGTCCTTCACTCCTGTTGTGTAAATGTCAATGTTCCTTAGGTCAAAACTGAATAATCAAAACTTCATTCTTGCTATTTTATAAATGAAGTTGATGATGATATTTATTATTTCACACATACTATAGTCTTTCTGTTGCAAATTAGAAAAAAACTTGTGAAGCAATCTTAATATTTAAATATGGACTTGAATATCATTTTATCAGAGTAAAAATAAAGTAATCATATATGATGTGGAGAATCACTTGCTGATTGTAATAACTTCATGCTTACTGGGTTTGAAGATTGTTTTTTGTGTCTATTTGAAGGACAATATTGCAAACAATAGATGAAAGTTGCTACTGTAGGAGTGATCTAATAATGGTTGAAGTTAGAGAAAGAATTCATTACTTGATCGAAATAACTATTTCATTTATAATTCTAATATAACCACTAAATGAAAAACCAGTCCTTACTTATTTTCAATATTACTTATTATGCAAGCAATTTATTCAAAGATGCAGATACAAGTTGAATCTTGGATTTTGTACTGAAAATTTTTCTGCATAGTGAATTGTAAGATTGCTGCTTTGAATAGAAATACATTTTGCTTTCCATAAAACTAGTAGTATTATTTCAGCATAGCTACCAATAATAAATAAATCTAGCTTCTTTTTTTAACTCCATATTCTTATTTCATTTTTTTGCTTTATCACCATTAAATACATTTATTTCATGAAAATCATTCAGATTTTAACAGATACATGACTTTCGCTAATTTTGATTACATTTTTGAATGGTTTTTACAATGATCACAAACATTTTCTATTTATTCAGAAAGGTTATTTGTCCTAACATGCTTACCAAAAAAGCTGTTATTGTGATTAACTTATTATATATTGAGAATGACAATTAAATAGTGCTTTGAAATAATGGGGAAGGTAGTCAGTCATAAAATATGATGAGGAATCACTGCCTAACAGTAGCAGGACAAAGAGGGCAGGAATTGGTGAGTGAACTATCTGGAAATACAGCTGTAGGAAAAATGAAACATGACAGCATAAAGAAATCATGAAGAAACTTCTATCTACCTTATATGCATTTAATTCATTCAATTATAGTTTGCATATTGGAAACTATCATCTCTAGACTAGGGAAGGTAGATTACTCATTTATTTTTCTTATATACTTTTGTATTTTTGAATTCCTACTTGATCAATTATTGCTTTTGAAAGAAAATAATAATATCCAAGCCATTGTCCATTCCACAAACAGGCATTTGTGATTATCTGTCAGAGACACTTTTGTAAAGATTCTTAAAGTTAGGAAATTGTGTTACTTACTCTAAAAAAAGTCTTTGAATAGTCTATGTTTTGTTTTGGTTTTTTTCTGAATAATTACAGCATCAGAAAGAAGAAATTTTATATAGCAATTAGTGATGCAGTTATTTATTCATTCTTTACTGTATCTAGCATATTAGCATCAGTACTTTACCAAATACTGTGGGCACAATGGTTAAATAGACAAATCCCCCTAGTCCTCATCTTGTTCACAATATGGAAGAATGGGGTTATGTGTTTAATAATTTAAAGTATATAACCACAGTAAAATGTATCATACAAATATTGTTTGGTACTTTCTAGCTTGTTTATACATAGATACCAGAAATAAAAGATAATATACTCTCTTTAACCTCATTCACACATACATTTTTACTCCAGGCAAAGCTATAGAGTCAGAAGTCTTTGAGTGAAACAAGATATGATTAAATGTATTAAGAAATATAAATCTGATTTTTAAGAAGGAAATGAAAAAGCAGAACTTGACTATAGCTTATTTACTGATATATTTAGAGCACAAAAAACAAAAGGGGAAGTGTTAGCCTAGAACACAAGTTTTGGTAGAGTTTTAGAATCTCTGACCAGGTCAAATCATTCTTGCTCCATGTTACTTGTACTTCAGTGTCTTTCTTTCACACTCTGTAAACACATTATCATAGTGATGTGCTAGGGCAGGGACTCTATGTCCCTGACTATTGCATATTGCATCTCTAGTCTGTAGCACAGTAACTAACATAGAGTAGACACTAAATAAAAATTTGCTGGTTGATCAGTGGAGTGTCCAGTTATAGTTTGATACCATTAGTACTAAAAATTGACCAGCTGCTTTCCTTTGCTCTCAATCTGAGCTCACTCACACAAACAGATTAAAGTAAGTCTCCCTATTGGAATTGTTCAGGGAGAAAAAAATTTGAAAACCATATAATCTGCTAAATACTTATATTGAAAGATAGTCTATAGATCAAGCACTTCTGAATTTAGTTGATATAAGGCAGATTAAAACAACAATAACAACAACAGAACATCTCTGCGTGCAAAGACGATTAAATCTCATTTTGAATCTGTGGAGTCAAGGACCAGCTCTGGAAATGTTCTATCAAAAGGATTGTCATTCTTGAGAGCCCTGATTCTGATACCAACTTTATCTCACCTTATACTTTTTGGGTCAGTATCTATTTTGAGAACCTGAAGAAAGCTCTTGAAACTCTTGTTAGGTGGGGGAAAAAATTGTGCCTATGAATATGTATATATGTACATTTAAGTGTGTGTGTTTGTGTGTGTGTGTGTGTGTGTGTGTGTTTGAAGGTCTTTATAAATGTTCTAATTGTAATCTACTGAACATTCCTAATGAAATACCTTAGAAAATATTGTTATCAGAAATGAGGCTAATTATTTTTAAGTTGATAAATTTCCCTTCAAAAGCAATGATGTCACAGGACCATAAATGTTAAGGGAGGTAAGAAAGTTATCTTGTATATTGAGAAACTAAACAAGCCAATGTGAATAATGAAGAACACTTTCCATTAGCAAACTCTCCTCTTGCCAACAGTCAATACGAACTCGAATGGTGATTCAGCGAGAAACAGCATTTGTAGGTTTTATTTATTGAATAATACAGATTGCATAGATTAGCCTGGGAAAGAGGGGATTTAAGTTCAATGAATGTAAAATTTATTAAATAATTTGGGCATAGATAGCTGTTATGGGCTGAATTTATAAGTTGTTGTCCTAACTTCCAGCACCTCAGAGTGTGATTATATTCAGAGATAAGGCTTTTAAAAGATAAGTAAGGTGAAATGAGGTCATATGGGTGGGCCCTAATCCAATATGACTGTGTAAAAAGAGGAAATCAGGACAGAGGGAATGGAGGAAAGCCCATTTGAAGACCCAGGGAGAAGACGGCTGTCTATGAACCAAGGAGAGGGGCCTTAGAATGAAACCAAACCCTATCAACATTTTGATCTGGGACTTCTAACCTCTAGAACTATGAAGAAATAAATTTCTGTTGTTTAAGCTACCCAGTGTGGTTCTTCATTATGGCAGCCCTAGCAAACTAAGATAATAGCCTTTTCCTTTTTTCAGGTGAATAATCTGTTAAAGAATAATCATTATGAATATTAACAGAGGATCATTTCATTACAGGATTTGATCTATCTCTTCAGCTATTTTATCAAGCAGCCTAACATGTGCTTGCTTTTGATGGAATAGTTACAAATTGTAAACAATGTTAAATTCTACTCCCCAAACATAGTACTTGAATCCATCCACAACCCCTCCTAAGAATCAGAGGAATATGGTTGATCCTTTCCTTCATTGTGATGGATTCCTTTACAATGGCAGGATTTCCCTTGAATAGGATAACCAGAAAAACACTGAGAAATGGAAAAGGAGGTTTATTTCTCTGACCAAGGGAATAGCGCTCTTTGTGCAAGGGAAAGGCAAAATATTACCATAGAAATTGACTAGAAAAAATTGCTAACCTTCTTTAAAGTCTCAAAACTACTTTCTTCACTATTTTCTGGCAAATCTTTCAGACAAGGGGGAATAAGGAGGACTTTATTGGTTTGCAATTTTTCTTTAGATTTGCCACTTTGTGTTGTTTTAAGTCTGTCCTCTAACTTATTTATGAAGGTGTCTTGAATTATTTGTATCATTCCATTTGCCTACGGTCTACTCACATTATTTCAAGGTTAGTCTCTCTGAATTCATTAATGTTTGTGTTCAGAATAATCATTTTTGATTTCCCAGTTGTAGTCAGAAGCTGTAGCATTTCTTAATATCTTATTGTTTTCCTTTTCTCTAAGTTTTATTTTTTTTAAGTAACTGTTAAAGAGATTGAAAATAGCAATGATTATAGACTTCTCTAACACCGTTTATCACTTAAGAAAACATCTTCAGCTACCAGACATTCCAGTTACTTTATATTCCTTTCAAGGAGTATATTCCAAAGAGTACTTTATCAACTTTCCAAATGGGTTGCAAATCTACATTTAAAGTTTAACCCATGAATTGATTTAACAAATATTTACTGAATACCATTTTTTTTTGTATGAGGTACTGGGTCATCAACTAGGAATGGAGGAAAACTCTCCCAGTCTCTGCCCTCAAAGAACAAAACAACAGAAAGACAACAACAAATTGGCTGCCAGTATTTTCAGATATGGTGTGACTCTTGAATTGTGTCACACCACTGAAATGTAGAAAATGACTTTTCCTTAGTGGTCTCTTTAACCCTTTGTTATTAACATTATGAGCTTTCATAAAAGTAGCCCAATTTAGAGTTGTCTTGATTTTCAAAGTATTTGCAGCATAAATACTCTAGTTTCACTATAGTTGCTCCTTATATAGTCATAATAACATTTACTTTGTTCATGGAAAAATGGAGAATACAATGCCTGTCTTGTAGACTTTTATTTGGGATAAATGATATTATATGTGTGTATATGAATGTGTGTGTGTGTATGTATGTGTTCATGCACATTCACACAGTATATAAATGATGTTCTGGTAAATGTTTAGCAACCAACTCTCAAGAAAAAAAGGGGGGGCTGATAAGGTAGTATTACTGATTTCCATGGTATAAGAACTCAATATGACTGATTCCAAGTTATCAATGTGACGTCTACCAGCTCAAAAAATCTCTGGAAATCTAACAGTTGGCTTTGAGGATCCACTATAAGCCAGGTCTAACACAACACTGCCCTATGATGCAGCTACTTAACATACCATTGTGACATCCTAAAAGGTTTGACAAATGGTATGTTTTTATTCATATCTGAATTATGTACATGTTTGGGAAGAGGAAATACACTAAAAGTTATCTACTCTTCGTTTATTAATTATGATATGAAATAGGAGAATAAGAGATTCTTTTCTGGCCACTCCCACCCCTAATGGAGAGGGGTGGAGGGGGCATGGGATGGAAAGCCTTAGAAAACCATATTTTTCAATGATTAAAAATAATGTGAAAATGGACTCAATCCTTGAAGAAAGCAAAGTTGATAGATAAATATTAAATCACAGCTGTACGTATTATTAAGTAGAATTCCCAGCCAAAAAAATGTCTTAGCAGAGTTTTGTTTTTTGTTTGCTTCTTTTTTCCAAGATTTTATGCTCAACACTTTTCTAAGTGCCATAAGAAACAGGTATGGGTTAGGACCATTTGATAACGTCATCAGTAGTATAAACACCATTGTATATAGTTATATTGCTAGAAGAAGGATAGGCATTTGAGTTTATGTTCAAGCAGATACAAAATAGCAGTAAAGAGACTTCATGTAAGAAATAGACTGGGTTAGAGGCAGAGTTAAAGAAAAACTGTATGGGAAAAGACAACCTAATTAAAAAATTCTAAACTGAAGGAAGCCAACAGGCAATGTGGAGAAAGCTGTGCTGCTATCCATTCAAGATATACTTGTGTGTTTATAAATATGTGGGTTATAGGAATGAGGTGAAGAGGTTTCTGCCAACACAGAGCCAGTTTAGTTTTCAAGCTATAAACTTTTTATGGCAGATTTAATAGAAGCAGAGGTTAGCAATTTAAAGTTTTTCGTTGTGTGGAAAAAGTCAATCCAAAATCCTGTACTGGTTTGGGGGAAGACAATTTGAACATAGCAGGGCAGCAGGGAGCAGATCATGTATTACTTAGGTCTCAGTTTATAGATTTCCTTCTCACAAATATATTCCCTGATCTTCTTAGCCGGGTGTCCCTCATATATGGTCCCATAAAATCCTGTATTTGTTGCTCTCTTTGCAGTGTTTAAGCTTTATTAAGATTACCTTTGGAGTAGTGTGTGTGTCCTGTGTTGGAATGAATTCCTGGGGAGAATAAGGCTGAACGTGTAAGTATGGATGGAGGTTGTTTCTAACCAAGAGCTCAGTAGACAGGTCAGTAGAAAGTCTTAAATTCTGCTTTCCTTTTCTTCCCACGTTACCTTGTGGTGTTCATTACTCTCTCTTTATAAATATATGCAGCCACCAATGATCATATCTGAGGGATAATAGGACAGCACAAATCTCTGTCAGGGTGAGGAGTTGATGAAAACGTTATTGCTCTTAAGCATTCATTTCTGGGGCGCCTGGGTGGCACAGCGGTTGGGCGTCTGCCTTCGGCTCAGGGCGTGGTCCCGGAGTTATGGGATCAAGCCCCACATCGGGCTCCTCCGCTGTGAGCCTGCTTCTTCCTCTCCCACTCCCCCTGCTTGTGTTCCCTCTCTCACTGGCTGTCTCTATCTCTGTCGAATAAATAAATAAAATCTTTAAAAAAAAAGCATTCATTTCCATACCGTGTCCCCCGTATTAAAATTTAATGTCCTGTCTGCTCTTCTTCCTGCTTCTTTGTCATGGTCTAAAAGCAAAAGCCCTTCCTAAGGTTTTGACTGGTAGAGTCATTAGCAGTGGTTCTCTGATGCCTGAAACACACTTCCTGAAAGAAAATGCTTCGGGACTTCTTAACGCACCAGAAGGGCCAAAATCTAGACTAGTCTCTCTTTTGCATGACATTTATCATTTTCAAAGTAACTGATGCCTGAAGGAAATGTGAGCTCACACACAAAAATCCTAGACATTTCTGCAGTGTAACCAATGTATGAAAGACATGCATGCCAGTAACATATAATAATTGATAGAATTAACTAAAGAGATAAAACAATAATTTAAAGTAACTGATGTATATAAGGATATAAGGCAGGATAATAGCATGTAACAAGAACAAAAATCTTTAAAGAAGAACTAAGTGGAAATGTTAGATCTGGAAAATATAATAGTTTAAAATAAAATTGCTGGGGTGCCTGGGTGGCTCAGTCGGTTAAGTGTCTGCCTTCAGCTCAGGTCATGATCGCAGGGTCCTGGGATGGAGACCCAATTGGGCTCCCTGCTCAGTGCAGAGCCTGCTTCTCCCTCTGCTTCTGCCCCTCCCCCACTCAGCTCATTATCTCTCTATCTCTCTCTCAAATAAATAAATAAAATCTTAAAAAAATATTTTAAAAACACAGTAAATAGATATATACCAAAGAAGGTGTAGCTTATCCTGGATATTCTCTCTCTTTTTTTTTTTACTTCTTCTAGAGCTACTCTGCAATTATCCACCTTGTTCTTATTTCATCAATTATACCTCAAGAAAAAAGCCCTGCCTTCCTACTTTTTGTCAGAATCAGTCAATAGGTTGCACATTGGGAGATCAGAGAAAGAAGACATCATTCATGTATTCTCATGGCTCATTCACTGCCTACACCAGTTTTGCAATGGTTGCTTTTCTCTGTTGAATTAGATCTGCTCTGGTAACTACTCCCTCACCTTGCCTCTTCAGTTACAGCATGGTACAGTTGGATATTACTACCTTTCAACCACTTTCCCATATCTTATTGGTTTCTCTTAACCCTGCCCACACCTCAGAAAGTGATCCCTTTTTAAACCCTTTTTAATCATCCCTTTTATAGGTGCCCTTATTTGCTTCTTGTATTCTGATCAGTATAATACTCAGTATCATCAGAAGCCCAGGAAACAGGCCTTGAAAACAGAGTTTTGAGATTGAAATTTTACATGTATGAAGAGTTGCATACATTACCTCCTTACCTGGGGCAAATGGAAAACTATAAACCATCCACATTGTGGAATGGGAAGTACAGGTGCAGGGCAATGTGAGGAGAGAACAGTGGCTGAGACACTTAGGTGCTATTTTTCATAGATTGAGGTTTGTTATTGCAACATATATTGGCCCTAGAAAGAGTACCTAGAGTAAAAGCTAGTGAAAGTCAGGATGGCTTTATGGCTGCTTTGATAGTCTGGTTATGTCCTGTAGCTGTGGGATAGATCCTTAGTCTAGGATTGCTAACTAAAGCCCTAACTCAACAGGGGCCTAAAGTCAAAGAGGATAAAATATCAGGTATTTGCCAGTGTTGATATGTTAATGTGCATTTGAATCATTGGTATCTTTCAGTAGTCTGAATCCAAGATTCTTCATTTCTTTCTTTTTTTTTTAAGATTTTATTTATTCATTTGAGAGAGAGACAGACAGACAGAAGGAGCACATGCAGGGGGAGAGACAGAGGGAGAGGGAGAAGCAGACTCCCCGTTGAGCTGGGAGTCCGATATGGGGCTCAATCTCAGGACAGGGAGATCATGACCTGAGCTGAAGGCAGATTTAACCATCTGAGCCACCCAGGCGCCCCAAGTTTCTTCATTTCTAAGAGATTATTAATGTTCCTGATCTACAAATTGCAAAACTATAAAGGAAAGAGCCCAAAGGTTCAGAAAGTAGGGAATGTTGAAATGGAACTATCATGTGCAATCTGCTCAGGTTCTCCTTCCCTAATCCTATCTTCCAGAAGGTTTGCAAGAAACAGGTCCCTCACCATGGTATTAAAAAGAAAAAAAAAGGCTTTGTGAATGAAACAAAGATGCTGCACTGAATATGAACTCCTTTATTGTAATGGGGACAGAGAAAAGTAGAGAGATGGCTGCATTTGAGCAGCAAAAACAAGTCATAAGGACAAAATCTTTTGACTTAACGGGGACCTATGGTGATGGCTATTTGACAGCAGAGTCTGTAGAAGTGAACTAGATGGGCAGTCTAGAAAGGTACCATTGGCCTGTATTAGTAGGAAAATAAGTTGGAGGGGGACGGGTAGACATCTAGCTGGAATCAGCTTCTTACTCAGTTTCCAGATATAAGTAGGACTTGAAGCCCTTTGATTGACTAGGGGATCATGTCCCTCTGATGATAATTCTGAAACATGTCTAGACATACATTATGTGAAATTATATGAATCTTTCACCAAACTTTCTCTAGAAGGACCAGTGGCTATTTACTGAAGTCACTTTGTACTAGACTTTCTGAGTGATAATGGCTTTGCTATGGCTAGCTCCTAGAGACCTAGTGTTAGATTTTAGGTCTTGGAGTCTTGGCCAGCATGTGCCTCAGTCTGTATAGTAGGGCAAAAAAGCCTATCCCTTTGTTATTTCTCCAGTTGCAGAAATTACAGATACATACACACACACGTACGTCTTTGGAGTCTTTGCTCTACACTTTGGCAATTTGCAGATCAGCAACATTGATAACCCCTGGGATCTTGTTAGAAATGAAGAATCTTGACATTCAGACTACTGACAGCCACTGGTGATTCATATGTATATAAATATATGCTAATTTCTGGAACTGGGGAAATAATAAAGGGATAGGCTTTATTTAGGATGAATATGTATTTCACATGTACATATGATCTGAATATATTACCTGAAATGATTCCCTCATTGATAACTTGACCCATGGAGAGAGAAGACCACAATGCAAGCCCCTGGAAGAGTTGTATACTCACCCACTGACAAGATATGCATTCTCATTTAACTTGATTTTTTGTAGGTTCAAACACATGATGAAACTTTGGAATGACTATGAATTACTGTTTACCTTAATCAGGAAGTGATGCTAACATCAGTTGCCATTCCAGATTTTGTTTCTTCCCTGGAGCAAATCAATGAACCCCTTCCATGGGGTTCCACTGGCCTAGAAATTACATGGTTTTTAATTCCTAACAGCAAAGATGATTAGACACAATTTGCTTACCTGTGCTGGAGATTGCAGCGCAACTTTACTACTGTACCCATCATTTTGGTTAAGTATCCTCTCTTTCATATTACAGGTCAGGTGAACTGTCATCATTTCTGATCAAAAGAAACAATACTGGTCACAGAAGTGGACATAGTAGCAATTACATTAATGTTAATTTATTGCCTTTCTTCCCTTGCCTCCAGTCATTTACATTTGTTCCTCTAAAAACAGGAGCCTGAACTATGCAAGTCCACTTGTACATGGAATTTTTTTACAGTGCAGTACTGTAAATGTATTTTCTCTTCCTTATGACTTTTAGTAACATTTTCTTTTCTCTAACTTTATTGTAAGAATGCACTATATAATACAGTATACAAAATATGTGTTTATCAGCTATTTATGTTACTGGTAAGGCTTCTGGTTGAGGGTAGGTTATTAGTAGTTAAGTTTTGGGGTAGTCAAAAATTACACACAGACTTTTTACTATTCCCGGGTCAGCTCCCCTAACATTTGTGTTGTTCAAAGGCCAGCTGTATATACAAGCACAGTGTTTCAGGTTTCAGTTGGGAGTATAACTGAATTCTTACCACCACATGATGATGTCAGTGCTGATAGGACCTCATGTGTTTCCTCCTTGGGAATGCACATTTTCACCAGACAAAGGACAAGACAAAAGGTTGAGCTATGCTGAATCGTCTCCATTTCCCATCTAGATCCTCTTTCTGTCCTTTTCTACCCTAAAAACCACAAACTAAGCAATGAAATATTCAAAATGATTATGTGTCTGACCTTGATATATTTTGTGTTTGCTTCCTTCCGGTACAGGTCTTAAGTTCTGCTGATTTATTTGTGATCTCCTCATCTGGAAGCTTTCCAAAATGAATCATGATTTAACTACTTACCTTTTCCTCTTTCATCTTGGCAATATCTTAGATCTTCCTCCCCCCAATTAACTACTTAAAAAATTATCTTTGCTCATACCATAGTCTACCATATAAATGTGTATTTATATGTATGTACATGTACATATGTGCACATACACACACATATATATGTATTTTTAGACTGAAAATCTAACATGAATGGGGTAAGTAGGTAGTATTCATGATATCTAAGATTATCTGTTCAAACATGAAGATCATAACTAAATAAGAGAATAATACTAGCAGGTCTTCTGTGTTCTGGAACCAATTTCAACTTGTGGGGGCAAGGTTCACACCTCCAATAAGCAATTCTCTGAATACTAGCTGGGTGTCCTACAGTTCAGCTCAACTCTGACACCTGTCTACCTGGAGATAGTGTCAGATTCCACAGGTTAAGAGTTCAGCGCTGCAAGACTGTTCTCCCCCTAAACCCCCACTTCAAACACCAGTTGCAAGCCCAGGTGTTTAACTTGTGCTTCCAACCAATTACCTATAAATCAGAGCCTCCACAAACCCCTCTTTGGGTTTAATTAATTTCTTAGGATGGCTCACAGAACTCAGAGAAACTGTTCCCTCACTTGATTACTGATTTATTATAAAAGGCTATAACTCAGGAACAGCTAGATAGAAGAGATACATAAGGCAAGGTTATGTGGAAAGGGGCATGGAGCTTTCTTACCCTCTCCAGCACCCCATTCTCCTTAGATCTCCATGTGTTACATAGGCACGATTGATTAAATTATTGTCCATTGGCATTTGATCCAGACTCCAGCTCCTCTCCTCTCCTCTCCTCTCTGGGAGTCAGGGGGATGGAACTTAAAAAAGTTCAGCCTTCTAATTACATAGTTGGGACCTCTGGTGACCAGCCCTTATCCCTATGTGATGGGGGTTGGTGTGCACTCCACCAAGTAATCTCATTAACATAATAATAGATGCCTTTTATCACGTGAACTCATGGCTTAAGAAATTCCTAAGGTTTTAGGAGTTCTATGCCAGAAATGGGGACCAATATCTATTTCTGTTATAAATCACAACCACAGTAGGTAAACAAAGCATCCATTTATGACATGCGGTGGAGTAGGCACAAGGTAATTAGCCTTTGGCTATTATACCACGCTGAACGTGTGTATTCAAAAAATGAAATACAGTAAAACTCCTGATCCTAGAAATTCCATATTACACATTCAAATAAGGGAAAACTGTACATTGGTTTTACTAAAAGGCTCATGGACATAACTTTTTAAAAATTTGCTACAGCTTCTGTATAAAGTTCTGTTTATATTTTAGGACTTTGGAAATGAATCAAAAATTTTTTTATATAATAATTTTTAAATTATATTATGTTAATCACCATACAGTACATCCCTGGTTTTTGATGGAAAGTTCCATGATTCATTAGTTGCATATAACACTCAGTGCACCATGCAATACGTGCCCTCCTTATTACCCATCACCAGCCTATCCCATTCTCCCATGACCCTCCCCTCTGAAGCCCTCAGTTTGTTTCTCAGAGTCCATAGTCTCTCATGCTTCATTCCCCCTTTGATTATCCCCCTTCCTTTATCCCTTTCTTCTCCTACCAATCTTCCTGCTTCTTATGTTCCATAGATGAGTGAAACCATATGATAATTGTCTTTCTCTGCTTGACTTATTTTGCTTAGCATTATCTCCTCTAGTGCCATCCATGTTGCAGCAAATGTTGAGAAATCGTTCTTTTTGATAGCTGAGTAATATTCCATTGTATATATGGACCACAACTTCTTAATCCAGTCATCTGTTGAAGGGCATCTCGGCTTCTTCCATGATTCAGCTATTATGGACAATGCTGCTATGAACATTGGGGTGCATATGGCCCTTCTCTTCACTATGTCTGTATCTTTGGGGTAAATAACCCAGTAGTGCAGTTGCTGGATCATAGGGTAGCTCAATTTTTAACTTTTTAAGGGACCTCCACACTGTTTTCCAGAGTGGCTGTACCAACTTGCATTCCCACCAACAGAGTAGTTATGTTATTATAAGGAATGTTTCTTAATCTTATTGCTAGTACCATATTGTTTGCAATAATTTGTTTCTTTGTTTTTGCTCTTAGTCTTCATGTTAAGTTTTTAATAGGATTTGAGTAAGACTACGCAGTAGAGCTCAGGCATCAAATTATCTGGGCTCAATTCTTGCTCTGTATTACACTGTGTAACTTGAAAGAGTCACTTCAGCATTTCTCTGGCTTCAGTTTTTCTTTCTGAAAAATGGGAGTAATAACATTGCCTATGGAGGCTTTTGTTAAGAATGAGTGGAAGTACATGAAAACCATTTAAGATAATGTCCAGCACATAATAAGCACTCCATAAATCTATAATTTTTTGTGATACCTGCTATTAACACGAAGATGGAAATGATAACTTCTACTTCCCAGAAAGAATTATGGGTTCTTGGAAAGCCAGATATACTATAAGTGTGCATCAGTATACTGGATGGAGGGGGGTAAAATTGGAGAAATATCTGAGTCAATACTGAGATATTAAACTTAGCTCTACATGTATCATGTTGATTGATTTGCGAATATTGAACCACACTTACAACCCAGGAATAAATCCCACTTGATTGTGGTGAATGATTTTTTTTAAATGTATTGTTGGATTCAGTTTGCTAGCATTTTATTGAGAATTTTTGCATCCATGTTCATCAGGGATATTGGCCTGTACTTCTTTTTTAGTGGAGTCTTTATCTGATTTGATATCAGAGTAATGCTGCCCTCATGATAAAAACCCTCAACAAAGTAGGTTTAGAGACAACATTCCTCAACATAATAAAGATCATATATGAAAAACCCACAGCTAATATCCTCAATGGGCAAAATCTCAGAGCTCTTCCTCTATGGTCAGAAATGAGATAGGATGTCCACTCTCACCATTGTTACTTAACATAGTACTGGAAGTCCTAGCCTCAGCAATTAGACAACAAAAAGAAATAAAAGGTGTCTAAATTGACAGGAAAGAAGTAAAACTTTCACTATTTGCAGATGAATTGATACTCTATATAGAAAACCCAAAAGATTCCAGCAAACAACTGCTAAAACAGATACACAAATACAGTAAAGTTGCAGGATACAAAATCAACATACAGAAATGTGTTACATTTCTATACACCAAAAATGAAACAGTAGAAAAAGAAATAAAGAAAACAATCCCATTTACAACTGCACCAAAAATATTGAGAAACCTAGGAATAAATGTAACCAGAGAGGTGAAAGACCTGTATTCTGAAAACTAGAAAACACTTATGAGAGAAATCAAAGATGACAGAAACAAATAGAAAGACATTCCATGCACATGAATTGGAAGAACAAATATTGTTACAATGTCTATATTACCAAAGTAAATCTACACATTTAGTGCAATCCCTATCAAAATACCACCAGCATTTTTCACAGAGCTAGAACAAATAATCCTAAAATTTGTATGGAACCAGAAAAGACCGTGAATAGCCAAAGCAACCTTGAAAAAGAAGAGCAAAGCTAGAGGCATCACAATTCCAGAAATAAAAATTTCTACATCAGTGCACACTCAGACTAGAGCATGTAGGTTTTGAATTAACTTTATTTTTCTGTTTTATTTTGTTTTCTAATGCAAAGCTGTAATCATCAAGACAGTATGGAACTGGTACAAAAACAGACACATGATCAATAAAACAGAACAGAAAACCTGGAAATGAAACCACAACACTATGGTCAATTAATCTTCAACAAAGCAGGAAAGAATATCCAGTGGGAAAAAGACAGTCTCTTCAACAAACGGTGCTGGAAAAACTGGACAGTAACATGCAAAAGAATGAAATTGGACCACTTTCTTACACCATACACAAAAATAAATTCAAAATGGATTAAACACTTAAATGTGAGACAGGAAACCATTAATATCCTAGAGGAGAACACAGGCAGTAACCTCTTTGACATTAGCCATAACGACTTCTCTCTAGATATGTCTCCTGAGGCAAGGGAAACAAAGGCAAAAATAAACTTTTGGGACTTCATCAAAATAAAAAGTTCCTGTGAAGGAATCAATAAAAAGTTCTAATGAAAGAATCAATCACCAAAACTAAATGGCAACCTTTGGAATGGGAGAAGATATTTGCAAATGACATATCTGATCCAAAATCTATAAAGAACTTACTAAACTCAACACCCAAATACAAATAATCCAGTTTAAAAATGTGCAGAAGACCTGAATAGACATTTCTCCAAAGAAAACATACATATGGTCAATAAGCACATGAAAAGATGCTCAATACTACTCATGATCAGGGAAATGAAAATCAAAACCACAATGAGATATCACCTCATACCTGTCAGAATGGCTAAAATCAACAACACAAGAAACAACAGGTGTTAGTGTGGACATGGAGAAAGGGGAAGCTTCTTGCACTGTTAGTGGGAATGCAAACTGGTGCAGCAACTCTGGAAAACAGTATGGAGGTTCCTCAAAAAGTTAAAAATAGAATTACCCTACAATCCAGCAATTGCATTAGTAAGTATTTACCCAAAGAATACAAAAATACTGATTCAAAGGGATACATGCACTCCAATGTTTATAGCAGTGTTATCTACAATAGCTAAATTATTAAAACAGTCCAAGTGTCCATCAAGTGATGAATGGATAAAGATGTCATTGGTATATAGGTGTGTGTGTGTGTGTGTGTGTGTGTAATGGAATATTACTCGGCCTTAAAAAGAGTGAAATCTTGCTATTTGCAACAACATGAATGAAGCTAGAAAATACTATGCTTAGTGAAATAAATCAGTCAGAGAAAGACAAATACCATATGATTTCATTGATATGTGGAATTTAAGAAAAAAAAATGAGCAAAGGGAGGAAAAAGAGAGAAGCAAACCAAGAAAAAGACCCTAAACAATAGCAAACACACTGATGGGTGAGGGGTGGAGGCAATGGGTTGAATAAATGATAGGGATTAAGGAGGGCACTTGTGATGAGCACCAAGTGATGTATGGAAGTACTGAATCACTATATTGTACACCTGAAAGGAATATGATGTCATATGTTAACTAATTGGAATTTAAATAAAAACTTGAAAAAGAAACATGGCTCTACATGAAATCTTCCTGACGGAAAGAAAGATAGATGAGGAGGTCTGTGTTGAAACAGGTTCCAATTTATTGTTGTTGTTTCAAGTGGGCACAGGGGATTACAATTAATAACAAGGTTAGGAAAATCATTTTTATTTTCAAGACAGGACACTCAAATGATGTATTTGCTGGCTGGTCTAATTAATTTTAAAATTTCAATAGGAAATATCTTACTCCACAAAGAAGCATTATTTTATAAATTTAAATCTTTTGAGAACTTTGAACTTAATGACTTAAATACAAATGTATATGATAGTGATTGCCCAAGCTTTTTACAAATAAGGATTTTTTATTATTAGTTCTACCATATTTTTTAAATTATCTTTTGCTTACCGAGGTAATACTTGCTGATTGTAATAAATTAAATAGTACATTAAGACATATTTCATTTTTTTTCCATCTCCTCCCCCAATACTATGCTATTGCAGTAGTGAAGATTAATATTTTATTATGAATCCTCAACACCTTTGTATATGATTGTGAAATAATTTGCAAACACTGATACATAGAAAATATTCATATAAATGCATGCATGTTTATGAAGTATTTGTTTTATTTTGCTTTAGTTTCATTACTTTGTTTTACAAAATTAGGATTATTCTATACATAGCTTGTTATTTTAACTTAATGGCATATCAAAATGGTAATCAAAATTTCTACATCAGTGCACACTCAGACTAGAACATGTAGGTTTTTGAATTATCTTTGTTTTTCTGTTTTGTTTTGTTTTCTAATGCCAATCAGGGCTTTGGAATAGCATGAGGTAAAAAAATGTCACCTCATCAATTTGATATCATTCTGTTCAGGAGCAAGATTATTTGACTTTTAGAATACATAATTCCTCTAATTATTCTAGCTTTTGGAAATTCTTTTTTTTTTTAAAGATTTTATTTATTTATTTGACAGAGATAGAGACAGCCAGCGAGAGAGGGAACACAAGCAGGGGGAATGGGAGAGGAAGAAGAAGGCTCGTAGCAGAGGAGCCTGATGTGGGGCTCGATCCCATAACGCTGGGATCACGCCCTGAGCCGAAGGCAGAAGCTTAACCGCTGTGCCACCCAGGCGCCCCTAGCTTTTGAAATTCTGAAGTAGTTCGAAGGTCATCACAAATTTCTTAGCTTCTAGGAGGTCTAATAAATGTGAACTGCTAAGTTTATATTTTTTACTCTTCAATGTATAATGAATAACAAGTACTAGAAATGAACATTGTTAACTTCCAGAATTCTGTTAGAACCCTGTTGAACAATATGATAATGTTAAATGTAGCAGGAATTACCTAAATGCTTTTGAATTACGTTAATGTGCAATTCAATTTTTTTTATTTGACCCAGTTTATTAAAACATAGCATAAAATTTTAGGATTACACTCAAAATATAATTTTGAAAAAATATATATGTACATATACAAATTTAATACTTTATTTAAACCTTTATTTTTATTATTATTTTAGAGATTTTATTTATTTATTTCAGAGAGAGAGGGAGAGAGAAAACATGGCAGGGGAGGGGCAGAGGAAGAAGCAGGCTTCTTGCTGAGCAAGGAGCCTGATACAGGGCTTGATCCCAGGACCCTGGGATCATGACCTGAGCCGAAGGCAGATGCTTAACTGACTGAGCCACTCAGGCACCCCTATGTAAACTTCAAAATATATTCATTAAATTTGTACTCTATATATTTAAATTTATATAAATATTAAATATATAAATATTTAAATATGGATAGCAGTATCCAAATTTTTGATTGCCTTGCTTTTAGGTCATGAATTATTAAGGAAATACAAAGAGAAAGACTGTCAAATCATATCCACAAATTTGGGACCTTATCCACTATCAAAATTTACTAGGGGTGTCTGGGTGGCTCAGTGGGTTAAGTGTACAACTTTTTTTTTTTTAAGATTTTATTTGTTAGAGAGAGAGGGCACAAGCAGGGGGAGCAGCAGGCAGAGGGAGAAGCAGGCTTCTAGCTGAGCAAGGGGCCCAATGCAGGACTTGATCCCAGGAAGCCATGATCATGACCTGACCAAAGGTGGACACTTAACCAACTGAGCCACCCAGGTATCCCATGTCTAACTCTTGATTTTGGCTCAGGTCATGATCTCAGGTTCATGAGATTAAGCCCTGCGTGGATCTCCATGCTCAGCATGGAGTTTGCTTCAGATTCTCTTCCTCTGCCTCTGCCCCTCCCCCTGCTCATGCTCTCTCTCTCTCTCGCTCTCTTTCTCTCAAATGAATAAATAAATCTTTAAAAAAATTACTAAAAAATTCAAGGAGGTAGAAAGGCATGTGATATAGGAGACATTAAGAGGTTTTAGACTACTACTGCATAAAATACTTTTTTTTTCTTGGCCACATTAGAATTCATTCTGGTCCTGATCTAACTCAAAATGTGTAGGTATATAAGTGAGAACATCATTATACAAAAATGATCTGTTTAAACCATGAAGTATCTAAATTTTATGCTAGAATAATTACATAGCATAAACAATATTTTCCAGGAAGCCATGACTCTAAAGTCATAGATTCGAGTTTGTGCGATATGAGCAAAACTAAACAGACCAGACTCATCCTGCTAAAAGCATTTCATAGTTAAGGACCATTGACGCATTTGCCAAGAGGTGTGTCATAGCATGCTTATGAGAGGTTTTGACTTAATCATGCCTCTTCTTTCTCTGGGCATCCCCTGCAGGACAGAAGGTTTTTAGACCAGTTGTTAAATCCTTTCCTTTCCAATTGTGAAGAAGAAAAAAGACTTTCTCAACCATAATCATATTTTTATATAAATAAGATTCTTTAGTAACTTGCTCAATAATGTTAATTTAGTTTTTGAAAAACTTTTTTTTCAAGTCTCTTAAAACTGTGACCTAAATTAATATGAGCCAGCACAATGATTAATTTCTTGACTTCTGTTTCACAGGGTTGGACTAACTTATCTTTAAAACCCAAATGATTTGGGGGTGGGTCTTGCACCATTACCTCAAGCAGTCGTAGGTTCTGTTTCTTCAAATAAATTCTGGGAGATACTCCTAGAGGATTATATTGATCATGTTCTCTAGTGGAATGGTTAATTGCCAGTAAGGATATAAGGTGAGTAACAAACTGTAGCAATTCTGTTGCTACTGATATTATAGTTAATATTATATCCCTCCTCTATTACCCATCTGGATGCTAAGCACTTGGAGCTAGCATGCACCCCTGCAGGTCTCAGTAGGTAATTGTCGGGGGATCCCAAACTGTAATGCTTGAATTGTGAGCCCCTATCCTCCCTGATTTGCTAAGCCCAGGTTGCTGTGCTTACGTATATGCTCCAAGATTAGGCAATAGAGTAAATGTGATATCAAAGTGGATCAACAAGGTGCCAAACAAATTTTTGTCAACAGCTTAGGCAATTTAGATGATATGGACAAATTCCTAGGGAAAAATAAATTACCAAAGTGAATCAAGAAGAAATAGAAAATCTGGATTTATATAAACAAGTAAGTAGAATTGCTATTTAGAAGACCCCCTTGCCATCCATCACACACACACAAAGAAGCCCAAGACCAGATGGATTAAATGGGGAATTCTATCAAGTAAGTAAGAACTAATATCAGTCCTTCACAAACTCTTATACAAAACAGAAGTGAGAGCACCGCTTCTCATTCTGTGAAGCCAATATTACTCTGATATTAAGGCCAGACTGACATTGCAAGAAAAAATTGTAATGAAAAACCTTCATGAACGTATATGCAAAAATACTTTTAAAAATAAAAAACAGATTGTACTAACATAAAAGTTAGTATACAATATAACCAAGTGGGGATTATCCTAGTAATTCAAGGTTGTTTTGACATATGAAAATTAATGTCAACACCATATTAATAGAATAGATGATTCAAAACATATGTTCATCTTAATAGTTAAAGAAAAAGCATTTGACAAAGTCCAAAACCTCTTTTGATAAAACCTCTCAACATACTATGAGTAGAAGGAAACTTCTCAACCTGATAAAGGCACCAGAAAAAGCCCAAAGCTGACATCATACTTAATAGTGAAAGACCAAATGGTTTCTCTGTAAGATTGGGAAGAAATGCAAGGACACTTGCTTTCATCATTTCTACTCATAATTGTACTGGGGTTTCTAGAAATAAAAAGAATCTAGATTGGAAAAGAAGGAGTAAAACTGATTGTATTTGCGATGACTAAATGTCCTATGGGAAAATCCATGGAACAGACAGACCGAGAGAGAGAGACAGACAGACAAACACACACACCTATTATAACTAATAAATGCGATTAGCCATGACATAGGATACAAGATAAGTATAAAAAAGTAAGCAGGGGCGCCTGGGTGGCACAGTGGTTAAGCGTCTGCCTTCGGCTCAGGGCATGATCCCGGCGTTGTGGAATCAAGCCCCACATCAGGCTCCTCTGTTATGAGCCTGCTTCTTCCTCTCCCACTCCCCTTGCTTGTGTTCCCTCTCTTGCTGACTGTCTCTCTCTCTGTCAAATAAATAAATAAAATCTTAAAAAAAAAAAGTAAGCATATTTTTTATATACTAGAATCAAAAATCACCTGGAAGTGAAATTAAGAAACAATTATATTAACAATAGCAAGGAAAAACAAAAGATACTTAGAAATAACTTTAAGAAGAATTACAGATTGTTGGTGAGGGAAATTTAAAAGTAAATTTAGAAACATACTATGATCATGGATTAGAACAACTCCCTATTATCAAGAAGATGATTCTCTCCAAATTATAATTTAAATCAATATCAAAATTTCAGTAGGTTTCTTTTTTGTCAAAATGCAAGCTGTGATGTTATAATTTATATCAAAATGCAAGGATTTAAAATTACTAAACAATTTGGGGGAAAATTGTATGATTTACACATCAGATTTTAAAATTTATTATAAAGACACTTCAAAAGAATTATGCTATGTAAAAAAGTCAGATATGCATGTCCATTTACTTTATGGTCCTATTTATATGAATTGTCTTAAAAAAGCAAGTATATAGAATTAAAAAGTAGAGCATCAGCTGCCCAAAACTGAGAATGGTTGAAGATATTAAGTGCAAAGAAGCAAGATCATGAGAGAACTTTTTGGGCTGATGAAAATATTCTAAAACTGGATTGTGGTGAATGTTGTACACAGATCTGTACATTTACTAAAATATATTTAACTGTACAGTTACAGTGGGTGAATTTTGTGATATATAAAATATACCTCAGAAAGACTCGGAAAAATAGGTATATTATAAACATTTAAACTATCTTTCCATATATAGCAAATATGTGTTTACCTATATATATTTATTTTTTTTTAAAGATTTTATTTATTTATTCGACAGAGATAGAGACAGCCAGCGAGAGAGGGAACACAAGCAGGGGAAGTAGGAGAGCAAGAAGCAGGCTCATAGCAGAGGAGCCTGATGTGGGGCTCGATCCCATAACGCTGGGATCACGCCCTGAGCTGAAGGCAGATGCTTAACCGCTGTGCCACCCAGGCGCCCCTACCTATATATATTTAAATTCTCAGGTAATAAAAACTAAGATTTGTTAGAATAATAAAGATAAAGATAATAAATATGCCATTATTTGAGAAGTGAGAACTACAGTGACCATGTTATTTTACGAATTCCTAGGACAGCACCAGGGAGCTTACAGAAAAAAATTGATTAGCTAAGGGCTCCAAAATCTCCGCACAAGATGTGGTCAGGGAGCCCGACATTTTGCACAATGACCTCTAAGTACAATGAGGCTAGTATAGATATAAATAGGACCTCAAATGTGTACCATACAGTAGGAATGTAAGAATGTATTTAATAACAATAACACTTTAAAATGTCTATTACATTATTCAACATTTTATTCATCACATTAAAAACAAATTACCTCCTATGTTGCAAGCTTAGCCTTCGAATATACAAGCATGCAAGCAAACAACAGAACAAAATTACTCTTCTAAGTTATTCACAATCCTGGGTGAAAACAATTATGAAGACAAAAGTTCCAATACAAAATGTGCCAGTGGTTTTTAAAGTGTATTATATGTAAGACATGAAATTTGTCTAAGATTTTATAAAGAGCATGTATAAATGTAAAACTTTAAGAGACTCAGTTTTTAAATCCTTAAATTCCATAATACTTTATCTTTTCTAGAATTGATCTTCCTGATAACACACTTAAAATGAAGATGCAGAGATACAAGCTTTGTGCTCACCTTCCCTTTCAAAATTCCTCACATTTTCAAAAGTGAAACCTTTTTTTTTTTTCATAACAAACTGACTATGGTGCATAACTCCCAAGCATAACGACCTCATGGGCACCATACAAAAGAACAATTAGAAATATCTTCATAGGGGCGCCTGGGTAGCGCAGTCCTTAGGCGTCTGCCTTCAGCTCATGGCGTGATACCAGCGTTCGGGGATCAAGTCCCACATCGGGCCCCTCTGCTGGGAGCCTGCTTCTTCCTCTCCCATTCCCCCTCTGTGTTCCCTCTCTCGCTGGCTGTCTATCTCTGTCAAATAAAAAAAAAAAAAGAAATATCTTCATCTAGAGAGGCAAACCATAAGTTGCTGAACTCTAGGAAACAAACAGAGGGTTGCTGGAGGGGAGGTGGATGGGGGGAAGGGATAGTTGGGTGGCGGGCATTGAGAAGGGCCTTTGATGTAATGAGCACTGGGTGTTATTTGCAACTGATGAATCACTAAATTCTACCTCTGAAACTAACAAAAAAATAAAGAAATATCTTCATCTAATGTAAATCTAAGGGAATGATATAACCAAGAATTGAATAATAGATTCTATATTATGTTGAATAAAACATGTGTCACCTGATAGATAATTAACTTTTAAAGGTAGAGTACTGTAATTTAGTGGCATGTAACTCAAGAGATAGTTAAAAAAAAGGGTGAATTTTAATAACTAAAAATCCATTCTCATCTGCTTACAGATGAACACTTAAATCTACAAAAGCAATAAGAGAAAATGAGTGTAGGCCATTCTAGAAATAAATGATTTTGATTGTGAACATGTGAATCAATGGAAAACACAAATTCACAAATTGCCATTTCTCTCATTTTAGATTTTCATGATTGTTATTTAACAACAATTTTAAATACATTTATATTGTTTTGATCAAGTTTGTACTAAGGGTAGTATGATAAGTAAAACATGTAAATGTTCAATAGAGTATATATTCGATGAAAAATTTTAAATTATGCAACTTTGTGCTTCAAACAAATATGACAGGTTGACTACTGAACTCTGTTTTTAAAAATATACTACATAAAAAATTACACAGAAATTTGGAATATCTACATATATAAGAATGAAAAGGAATTATGTGAGTATTTTGATTACTAAAGAAGTTATTCACAAAACTTTTAACTAGATTGTGCATATTAAATATTGAAATTTATATTCTATTGAATATTTTAAAAGTCTTTTAAAAATCTGTATTTTTCTTAATATTGATCATAATATTATTCTATTAATAAATCAACATTTTCCTTTTAAGCACATAATGTTTTAAATTATCAACATAAAATGGTGAACAGATACATGGTTTAAAAAATATTTGAGATGAGCTTTATCGCGGATGATTAAACAAAATTGATGTTTACTGCGTATAATCTATTTCATGGAAATGTGGCAAAGAAGCTTGGGGAGGCTTATTTTGAAGTCTGTGAAATGAATAAGGAAGTCACTAGAATGATATATAAACTGGAGGTGGAAGGAAGAAAATTAATTCCAAGAACCTTAGCAGGTGCTATTATATGGACAATTAAAAAGCTTATTGTTTCTAGTAGCTTCTACGATTAGAACTGGAAATTCATGTGACTGAACAGTTTTTCTTTTTTTTTTAAAAATATGTATATATAGACCCACATCTTATATATAAACCCAAGAATATCTGTTTATAAAATAATTCACTAATTGTCCTTACAACAAAATTTTAAAAACAAACTTCTTGACCACAGTTAAAAGTAAAACTCTATTACAGGCTACTAAGTAAAAATTTAAAATTTATCCCTCTGTTGCTCACAGGATAAACCATACATTGTTATTTATCTCATTTACTGAAAATATCCGTATTGTGCATTTATTTTAATTTTATATAGAGAAGGGCTATGTTGTGTTTTAAGTGAACATCATGATGTTATGTATAGTGCCATAGCTGCAAGTGGTCAATATCACTGTTAGTGGCTTCAGTGAAATGGTCATAAAAATAAAACCCTATATATTAAAAAGCAACAACATAACTAGAACAGACAGTAACATGATGTTAAATTAGTGACATGTAATGACGGAGAAAAGGGTGATGAAAACATATTTTTTTTGCAATTTTTATATGAAATAAAAGAGATCTTGCCCACCAGTTGGTTTGAAAAGTATACAATGTGTCTGTATTCTTTCAGTTCATTGGAGAAATAGTTCTGCATTCTAAATAGTTTAACATGAATTCTAGATATATCATTTTTTAAAATATACTATTGGACTTCTCTAATATTTGACAGGCTCACTGATGAGTAAGATTTTTATTAAAAAAAATCCATGTGGATGCAGTATGAATAGACTCTCATACAGATTTCAGGTTTAGTTAGACATGGGAAGATTGGCTTCATCAAGAAAGATGTGAGACATATGTCGAAAACCAAGAGGGCAGGAAGGCAGATTGCTAAGCCACTCCTAGCAAAAGCAGCAATTAGTCAAAAGCTAGCCAAGTTCAATACAATCAGACAAACTCAACCAAACTAAAATTGGGCAAGATTAAGGTTCATTGGCAGTGGGCAACATGGGAGTTTTCTTTCCTTTTTTGTGTTGGTTATTTTCCAAATGATTCTATTTCCTCACTGTGAGCAAATGAAGTCAAGAAGAATAAAAACATTTCCGGTTGGGTTGTTGAGGCACATTGTTACAGTACAAGTCCTTGATCGGTAGAAGAGTGAAATAAGTGGGAAGTTGAGGGGAAGGAATTATAGGCAAAAGGAAGATAAACAATGGAATGAGAGGGCAACTCAAAATGTATAAATAATCAAAATAAATTCAGAGCAATGTGCAAGCATGAATGAATGTGTGCACCTAGGATGAGGATTGGTGCTAGGTAGCATAGGAATTTACATTTTAACCAACATTGTGTGGACTCAATTATATGAAGTCATTGCAGGCCTTTTAAGTAGGCAGTTTCTAGGTCTTTGTATACCTTCATTTTCCTGAGACTATTTCCTAATCCTCCTCATCCAAATGACTCCACTTACAAAATTCTCAATTTTGTTAAAACATCTGAGAGATGCACAAGTCTGCTTTAGAGTTTTCCAAATATTTATTCATTTTCTTTAAACTGAGCCTAACTTTTTAAAGTTCTTTCCAGAAGTAAATAGGCATGGTAGAGAAATATCCAAATCTATATAGAATGGCATTCAAATTATTTTGTGGTTTTATAAACATACTTTCACATCATATGCAAAAAATACAAGAAGTCAGTGTCTAAGTCTACATGAATTCATCATCTAACAAAATCAGCATTATCACCAATAAAGAGTATCTGTTATTGTATTGTCTGTTTTTTAAAAAAGATTTATTTACTTATTTTAGAGAGAGAGAGAGAGAGAATGCAGGGTAGAGGGGCAGAGGAAAAGGGAGAGAGAGAATCTCAAGACACTCTCCACTGAGCTCAAAGCCCCACGAGGGGCTCAATCTCATGATCCTGAGATCATGACCCTGAGATCATGACCTGAGCTGAAGTCAAGAGTCAGAGGCTTAACTGACTCTGCCACCCAGATGCCACACATTGTCTGATATTTAATGAGGCATTTTACTTCTACAAACAACTGGATCAGCTAGCTAACATAATAAGCAAAGTAATTACATTGAAAGTGACAAATATTTATTATCTAAAACATTGTTTTATTCAAACTGGTGACCCTGAGGTGTGTTATATTACTAATCGCAAGAATTTTTTTGTTTTTCTCAATCTTTATTTTTAACAAGTGCCATCAGATAATATAAACTTATCCTAAAACTATATAATATTACCACTATACCTTTTCTATGTTAATATAAATGAAACATGGCAGATGTTATATTATTAAGGTTTATATTGCATGTACTCTTTCACTTGTCCATCTTAGAAAGGTTCACTCGGTACTCTATGAGGCAAACGATTCTGCCTGTCAGCTTACCTCACAGATCTAGGAATAATGAACACATCAGATGCTGACCTCAAGCAATATTCCTTCTGATTTGTTCCTTTTTATAGCACACTTGGGTTATGCCTCATTACATCCCATGCATTGTTTCATCTCAAGAGTTTCTCAGACAATGGAGGGGTGGGGGAGAGGAAGAAATAGGAAAAAAAGATGGATTTTCTAGTTATAGAAAAGTTGTTTTCAAGAAGGACCAAATGAAAAGCAGAATCTGTACCTACTCTTTGAATAAGAGGCAGATCCCATAGGTTTTTCCAGATTTCTGTGATCATAGTATTTATTTACTCTGCTCCTATCTAAACTATTCTGAAGATAACAAAAGCTGGTGGCCCAGATTAATACCCTTTTTTGGCTTTAAATATTTATATCTGTTGTTGCTTTTCCTTACTGGAAAAGTCAGCCTTATTAAAAAATACACCATATAAAAATAACTTTTAGAATTATTAAATTCAGTGGCACTTTCTGCATCAGTTTTTTGAAAATGGTATTAAAGTCTTTAAGTACAAGTGTATCTTTGTCATAATATAGGTATTTACTGTTGTTTAGAAGTTAAAATATTCTGTCTTTTGCTTCTTGTTATCCTTTCTGTTTCCATTATGCATGTGTTTCCTGTGCCTTTTTGTTTATTCCTATGATTCATGTTTGCCTTCCAGGAGTGAACTGTATTAGAGGATAATTAACTTAGATGATCCAACTCCTAAGTAGCATAAATGAGAAGAAAGAATATGGTGGCATCAATGAGGTTTTTTGCCTTATGGCTTTCTCTCTCAATTCTTCATGTAAATTCCTTAACTGCTTCCACTCTTCAGGAAGATCCACCATACTGAATTGAGTGTTAGTCCCAGCGAGCAAGACACACCTTAGCTCATAAAAAGCAATGTATTCTTTTAAAGCACTATATCTTGCTGACATTATTATTATAATTCACAACTTGGTTGTTTTGGACCATTTGTCTTGACTTGTTAACCAGGTATATGAACTTTATTTAGCTTTTTACCTTTGAGTATTGATTTAATGATTCTTATTTTTTTTAATTCCCTAAATATGTCATATTAAGGATATATATAACTGTGAAACTAAGTAGGATAAGTTCTCATAAAACATATCGCAAGTGAAATCAAAAGTAGATCCCAACTCTGCTTTATAGAAAAGATAGATCCGAAAAGTGGAAAAGCCATCAATATGAAAGTCATTGAAAGAAATAATGAAAAATAATATATTGGGTACCTTCTGTTAGAATGACATAGTTATGACATTATTATTTAAAAGGAAAATAACAACTTCCTTTTTTTCATGAAGCTAGTCCCAAACTGAAATATAAATATGGCAATGCTATTTAAAAATAAAGAGAGAGAAGTAAGTAGTGGGAAGATAGGAAAATTTGATCCAAGCCATGGGACAAGATTGAAGGTTTAACATGTTTGACTGCAGTCCCAGGAGTGGTAAAGAGAAAGAACAGGGCCCAGAAAATTGTGAAGAGATAACAGCTAAGAATTTACTAAGACTAGTGAAAGACAGTGACAGATCCATGATGTGTGTGGAAGCCCAAGCATGATAATTAAAAAGAAAAGCACAACTAGGCATGTAAAGAAGAAACATAAAGAAGAAATCTTAAAGGAAGACAGAGAAAAAAGTAATATATTCATGTCATATTTTATAAAATGGATTATGCACAGATAGTGAAAGTTTCTCCATTTAAGTTCATGCTAGATCTTCCTATGATTTGATTAACATCAAGAATGTGGAAGCATATCCATCATTGTTTGCTACCAGCAATAGAGAAAAATATGTGGAGCTATCAGAAAATGATGCTATTAGACGCTAACAATTTCTGTGAAAGAAAAATAATCTCTCTCATGCTGGGAGAGCTATATCATCCCATATATCAAACATGTTATGAATATACATGGGATACAGGAATAATATCCCTCTTATTAATCAATATTGGAGGCTGGAAATAGCCTCTGCCTAAAATATCCTGTGCAATTCTACTCTCAAAAAGCTAAAGAAATGAAAGTGACACTTTGTGGCATGTGTATCTCTTGCTGGTTGTGAGTCCATGGCAGATATTTACTTTTTCCTTCACTAAGAGCTGTTGTGTCTGCCTCTGTTCATTCTTGAAATAAATCACTGGATTTTGTCATATTTAAACCATACATTGAGGAAATAATTAGATATGATTGCACATCCTGCCAAGAAAAACAAAAGCCTGATAAATGTTTCTTCAACTATTAAATGAACAAATAAGATTGAGCCCCTATTATCTATACAGAAAAAATTACAAATCGTTGGACATGGCCACTGATACCAGCAAAATACTACTTCAGGTCAATTCCTCTTATCATTTGACTAGGTTATTGCAATAGCTATTTAACTATTCTCTCTGTACCCATTATTGCTTCTTCTGATCTCTACCAAAATAACTTTTCAAAATTAATTTTGGCTTAGGGCATGAAAACTGAATGGTTTTAATCTGTTCTTTTAATCAGTGCCACTTGGCTCAACTCCTTGTGGGGAGGAACTTTGGTAGTTAACATGACAGCGAAATCAAACACTTCATCAACTTCTGCCTAAGCCAACTGGCCATTTTCTGTCCAAATTTGTTTAATGCATGCATTGTGCCACACACCCCATGATCCATTCAAATACAAGTACTTCAACCTAAATTTCAAACTACAGGTACTGAAATCTCCACCCTTTCCTGAAGGGACACATCAATCTCTGGACCTTTATTGCACTGTTTGTTACAGGACATTCTCTGTACTAATTTGTGGTGGATATAAAACGATTAGAGAAACAGCTTACATTTGTATTTATTTTCTATTCCATACCTCTTTGTCCTGTGTTTTTTCTCCTTAAAATCCATTTCTAAAAAAAAAAAAAAGCAAACTGTTGAAGTGTGGAAATTTTTGTTTTTAAACGTGAGCCACGTCTTGCCAACCTTTCTACTCTTTTCTTTTCCCTTTCTGTATTCTAAGCATTTTGACAAAGTTGTGTTTACTGAACCATTGGTCTATTGGTGGAAGAAAGAATTATTCGACATCGTTTGTTTGTGTTATAATGGTAATATTTCCCTGAGGGTATGTATTAACATTGAGACTCTGGCCCTGGAGTATCTGCTGTAAAGATGGGTACTGATCTATGGCCTTTCAAAAATGGTCTTTTCAAATGGGGATTAAATGCAGTTGATAAGCCCCAGATTTGGGCCAGAGGAGAAGGCACAGCCAAGCTGGTTACTACTGCAAATGTTACAACACCTTGATTTTCATTATTTATTGGCAGAAAACAAAAACAAAAAGAACCCCCCCAAACCTATTCCTATTAACCTGGAATTTTTTTTTTAATTTTACCAGCACTTTATTAGTTTTAAGATTTATTTATTTGAGAGAGAGAGAGAGAGAGCACTCACAAGCAGGGGATGGGGCAGAAGGAGAGGAGAGAGAGAATCCCAAGCAGGCTCCAAGCTACTGGGCCCGAGGCCACGCTAAGATCATGACCTGAGCCAAAATCAAGAGTCCTCTGCGCAACCAACTGAGCCACCCAGATACCCCGTACCAGCACTTTATAAATTCAAATTAATAATATGAAAGTGATGCTATTTTCTTTAAAAATCAAAGGAGGGAGAGACCCAAGGGCATTTGGAAAGAAAACTGGAAAGTATTTCGATGAAAATAACCAAATCTATTATAATGCATTCTCTTCAGATAGCCAGGGGAAAGGGAAAAAAAAATAGGTAGTAGGTAGTTTTGCATACTAATCATGATTATACCTCCCATGATTATAACGTCAATATGCACATCATATTTATGAAGACTCTGTTAACAGCTTACATGAAATTGTTACACTAGGATAGGATGATAGAACAGAGGTTAGAAACTACCACCTGTTGACAAATTTGGAAAATAATTGCATGATACGTGCTACCATGAAAGTAACACTCATTGGATTTGATAACCACGATGTCTAGTGTTTAACATATTTCAAACTCTTGCTAAATGTAGTTAAATGCTGTCAAAGTGGATCCGCTCTCAGATTTTATTTTAATTTTTTTAATGTGGACCATGAGGGACTGGAGAAGAGGTCCGAAACGTGGGACTACATCAGCGCCGAAATACACTGTCAGTGTTTTATAAGAGAAAACCTGCGAGATTAGAAAAGGGAAAACCTGTGAGATTAGAAAAGGGAAAACCTGCGAGATTAGAAAAGGGAAAACCTGCGAGATTAGAAAAGGGAAAACCTGCGAGATAGAAAAGGGCGAAGCATCACTTGGCGAGCGAGGAAGTAGAGCCGGCTGCTGGGAGTAGGGCGCTAGCGTGGAACGTGGCGGGGCTGGAGCCCTGAGGAGAGTGGACGGCCGGGGGCACCAGCGGCGGGGGCGGCGGCGGGGGAGCTCGCACTTCGTGTGTCCGCGTGTCTTCCAGGTGAAGCCGGCCTCTTTCCAGCTCTTGTGCCTCTTCTGGCGTCCAGGTTTCTTCTCCTTTTATACTTCCATGCCCAGCTGCTTTGAGGCTCCAGTTCCTTCAGGACTCACAGCTGTTGCTGTTCTTTCACTAATTGCCTGGGCGCCCATCGGTGTCTTCCTGCCAAAGCATTTGATGTCGACATTCACTTTTTTTTTTTTTTTTTTTTAAGAAAACTGGATTTACTCGCTTAGTGGTTGGAAAGCTTAACTGGTACAGGAAAAAAAAAAAAAAAAGTTTAGTGCCGTGGAAGGGAAAGAAACCTAGTGCCACCCAAGAGAACTGGTGGCTCGCCTGGGAGAGAACTTGGATGTAGTGACGAAGAAGAGCATGTGCCCTGGAGCACGACCCAGCAGTCCAGGTGAGACAAGGTTTGCCATCTTCTCAGTGTCTGGCTCAGGCATGAAACCGAATTCCTATTTACTTAGCTCTGGGGAGGGGGGACTGGCATTATGTGGGCCAATTTTTTTTTTTAATTTTTATTTTTGAATTTTGACCTTTACAACCCAGTGAAATAGGATACTAGGATTATTGTCCCTGTTTGTAGAAGCAGCAGCTGAGGTTCAGAAGTTAAGACTCTTTCTGAAAGGCTCTTTAACGGGTTCAAGATTACGCAGCAAGTATAGGGACAAGCCTGGGTTTGAATCCAGTTCTGTTTAATTATCTATTCAGTATTCATTTATCCTTGCAAGCATGTGTTCATTCAGGATGTGTTCCTTCCACACCTTCCATATGCCATGCCTTCTACTCAGACAGTGGTGACAGCTGTGAACTAGGCAGATAGGGACTTGCCCTGGTGAATCTCCTAGTAGCGTTGAGACCCATCTTGTCATCCATATCAGACAGTGAGGCCAGAGGGCAGATGCTGTGGCAGCAATGACGTAGCAAAAAAATGAAAGTACTTTCATTAAAAAATCAGGAGTGGATGATAAAGTGTGCAGAAACTGGAAATTTACGAACTATTTAAATCTTGTAATTGCTAACTGTTCAGAAACGACACACATGGATCATGGGTAGTGGTGAACAGCAGAATGGGATGCATTGTTCCAGCTGCTTGCGATGCTACCTATTTCTGTAGAAGGCCTGACTGACTGAATATTGAGCCAGGCTAATGCTGGCAGCCTGTATAAGAACATGATCATTAATAACTTAAACACAGTGATTCTTCATTGCTTTCAATCAAAATCTTGAATCTTTAAAATTGATAAACATGTTTGATATTTAGCTTTCTTTTTTGGTCTCAACTTTAATTGAACTCTACCTTGAACTCCACGCTCTTATCAGTAAAGTGCTATTTGCAATTTACTGGGAGTATCCAACTTCCTCTTTCTTAGTGGCTTGTGCATAGACTTTTTTTTCCTATGAGACCTGTCCTCTGGCTTGCCCAGAGGTTGGTTATGTCCTTCAAATATCCTCCCATGGAAATCAATTTTATGTGTATTGCAGCATTAGATTAAAATTACCTGTTTGTTGTATATCTCCTCCATAAGACTAAGTTTATGACGAAAGGGATCTTTATTCTATCCATTTTTTTCCCCCGTCATTTTGTATGGTTCTGGCATATTCTAAGCACTTGGATGTTTATGAAGTGTAGGAAGACTAGGTAGACAGGCAGTAGTAAAATGTAGATCTCTCAAGAGGTTTTTTGACTGCACGCTGTATTAAAAATATTGAAGTGGTAACAGGAAATTAACATGAGTGGGACAAGTGGAATGAGGGAGCCCAGCATCATAAGATATTGAAAATAGAAGAGACTTTCTTCTTGAATGCTTGCCCTTGAAAAAAGATTCAAGATGTATTAATATAAAGAGGACTGTAACAATATGGTATTTCTGCTAGAAAACAGTTTTCAATATTGGACTAAGGCATCATTTGTTGAGGGATTAGTGATTAAGTTCCGATCTGGAATGTGACAGGAATGGATTGCACCGAGTTTCTGGCTTCAACAGAGGAAAGTATCCCGCTTTATCCAACACCCTCCACCCCCATCCCTGTTTTGTATTCTCAGCTTCCACAAGTTTTTGGACATAAACTCTCTAACAATAGGAACTTAGTAACACTTTTGTCACTGGATTCTGCATATTTAACATTTGTCCCATTAGCTATCTCATATGTTTGGTGTTCAATAAATTAATATTTTTGAAACATTTTAGACGTGATAAAACTATCAAATACATTAGGACATTTTCTTTTTTCTTTTTTTTTTAAGATTTTATTTATTTATTTGACAGAGACAGAGACAGCCAGCGAGAGAGGGAACACAAGCAGGGGGAGTGGAGAGGAAGAAGCAGGCTCATAGCAGAGGAGCCTGATGTGGGGCTCGATCCCACAACGCCGGGATCACGCCCTGAGCCGAAGGCAGACGCTTAACTGCTGTGCCACCCAGGCGCCCCATTAGGACATTTTCTTACATGTTTTCAAAAACAAAATAAAGCAAAACGAGACAAAACAACTAACCAACCAAACAAATAAAAAAGCTATTTATTGGAGTGTTAGAGGAGTCAGAGATATGGTATATGACTGCAAAACTGACAGTAAATACAGAATGCCAAGGGATCATATAGCAGTAGTATCTTGTAAGAGTTGAAATTAAACACAAACTACAAAATTACATATAGACAAAACTTCAGCCTCATTTTCTCTTCTACCAAAAAGTAAGTGGAGTATGATGGGAAAACTCTCCTAAGGACAAATCAAAGAATATATTTTTAAATGTATAGTTTAATAAGATATAATTAAAGGTATAATTAAAAGTTATAATTCAAGTTGTTTTAATATTTGTTTTTTGAAGTGTCATTAATATGACAGATTATAGAAAAGACAGAAAAGAATAAATTAAGAATATTAAATCCTTAGAACATACAATTTAATCCAGTTTTGGGATAACTTTCTTGTCTACCACAGAGGATGTGAAGTAAATAATTCCAGGTTAGAAAAATCTTTCTCTGTCTGATATATGTTTTAATCAATCTTATCATTCTCCTAATGTGTGTTTTTTATAGAGCTGTCCTAAGTCTAGCACTGGTTACAGTGCCCATATTTAGGCACATGAGATAATTGGTTCAGTAATTAATCATGTTTTAAATGAGGCAGTATTATATGGCACAAACATGTGGGGGGAAGGTATGTGAAAAATACAGAGAAAGGTCTGGAAACCTTGTCTATTAAGGCATGCTGGTTTAACTTGGTATGACAGTACACTTAGAAAGGAAAATTGGTATCTTCCAATCACGTAAGTTCTGTGTGATGGAACAAAGAATAAATTGTTACATGTAGTTCCAAAATTGCAAGTCAGGGTCAGTTCCTTCTTAAATATAAGGAAGAATTCTTTAATAATTGATGCTATAGATTAGCTCAGTAGCTAAAGTTGTGGTCTCTGGAAATAAACCACCTGGGTTTAAATCCAAACATGCTACTTCATTAGTTGTAGAACAAGCAAGTGTTTTCATACTTCCCATAAATAAAATTAGTAATGATGACATAGTACCAAATCAAAGAGTTGGCAGTTGGACAAATGAGAATATTTATAAAACATTTACAACATTTAGAACTGTTAAACATTATTGTAACTGAACTGATAACTTTATAAGGTTCTGTGTTACTATAAGATGAAATATATAGATATGGTATAGAGGAAATCACAATTATAGTTAAGAAAATTGAACCGTGTGACCTCAAAATAATCACAATTCAAAGAATCTAGTATTCTCTGGGCAAATCTTCTGAATGAAAAAAGTATTGCCTTTGGTTTGAATAGAAAATATAAAATAAAGTTGGCTAGATAATAGTTTTAAGGTAGACATAATTCAAGAAGTTTCCAGTTTAGTGTCTAGTTTAGGACAGATAGTAGTGGGTTTTGCTAAATTGTCTTTATACATAAGCGTGAGGGGAAAACCCCACAATGTCCCTTATAAATAGATCCTTAATAAATACTTATTTAATATCGTAAGATAAACTGGAAGAGTCACAACATTGAAGTCAACTCTTGTTATCTCCAGTGGTGTAATATCTGTTATTTTTCTTTCTTTCTGAATCCTGAAACAATAGGCCAATACAGCTTGCAGTTAGGATTTAGACATTTTATGCTGAAGTCAGTGTGAAGCTCAATAACCTTATTGAGAGAAAACATCCAGAAATAAGTTGTTACAAAACCTATTTCCCCAAAGAAAAGCTATCAAGTTGCTGTGTAGCAAAGCAAACTCAAAATGCCAAAGCAGAGCTGTATCCTCATTGTAAGTTAACTTTGCTGTTTCTGTAAGTTGTTTATCCATTCATCTTATAGAAAGCTTGCAAGCTAATACTTGATCCCAATCCACTTTGTTTTTATCTGCGAAAATGAAATTCCACTTTATTCTTAGTTCTATTTTTAAATTCACTGTTCAGACTTTTGTTTTTTAATTTGGAAGTTCTGTCCAAGAAAGAGAGGGTGGGAAAGACTATTAAAACACACACACACACACACGAAAGTGTGTAGCAAATGCTCTGTGTAATTCTGGTAATTCGGTGAGGTAAGATTTAGATGAAAAATGGAATTCTTCAGATCGTAAACATATTTTACCAAGTGATGTTTTAGTTCAATCAAACTGATGAAGAGTGGGAACATTTTAGATTGACAAATAATTATCAAACATTTGGATATCTAGACAAAGTGAATGGTGATCTCTTTTTTTACCCGTTTGTTAGACTCACTGAGGTCTTGTAGAACTAATTACATTATTCAGTGCACAATCTTTGGAAGAATACTCACACACGAACACTTGAGAAGCAACATAAAAGGTAAATTTGGTCAGGCTCTTTTTATGAGGGAAAGAATGAGCAGAATTATTGATTCATGTCCAGTGGTCTTACCTTTGCAGAGCATCAGTTATTTCCGTGAAATATTGATGTGATCTATTACAGAGCTTTTATTTCCACTTTAATAAATCTTCCTGATGGGAACATATATGTTTTAAGAGGTCAAATAATAATATTCTGCAAATGACAGTGTGTAAAATATTTTCTGATGAAAAAATATGTAAATCAGAAAAGCTATAATTGTTTAGATAATCAGCTTTGACAATAAAAAAGATCAACATTAATTATGGTCTAGACTTCTGTGCACTAAATATGACATTTCCATTAATGTTAATGGGAATTTTATGTTTTAATTATCATTGCTTTGAAAACATATTCTTATATAAAGGCCATGTTTCATTTTATTATGATCACTAAGTGTTATTTTTTGCTTTTAATATCATGAATCAATAATATTTAGACCTTGGTAATATAATTCAACCAAGGAAATTAAAAGACTTATTTTCTATCATAAAATTAGAAAAGAAAAAGAAAACACTAGCAGAATAATCAGTGCTTTTACAGACACACATGCACTTATAATTTAGAGAAGGAAAATTAGCTTCGATTTTATTGTTCATATCCATAGGGAAAAAACACAGTTCTTTTTAACTGAAACTCATTATATGTACATAATCTCTTCCTACATTTAAAAGCAAAAAAATATCCTTTTCTATATTTCTCTCTCTCTATATATATATATAAGTTTATACACCATATATTCGAAACTCCTAATTTTGCTAATTTTTCAGATTGAATCAAATAAATCATTATATTGCTTCTGCATCATCTACTTCCAGCCCTTTATTCATAATATTTCCTCTTTTGAATTTCACAGGACACTAGCATTATGGCTTTTTTTTAGATGATGTTGAAAGTCCTTACTTCAACTGCTGCTGAGATAGTTGATGGAGGTAGGTTTTATTTTAGAAGAAAATAATTTATCAGAAATAACATGCTGTGCTATGAGCTCGGTAAGGGCAGGTACATTATTATTATTCCCAGTTTGTCTCTCAGTTTTCTTAAATTTATTTTCTCATTTTATTAACACATTCTGAGCTATAATTTCTGTGGAAGCAGGGACTGTGTCTTTTTCATGCATTTTGTATCTCTATCCCATGGGTGCCAGCTTTTATTCATCTTTTCATTCAGCAAATATTTGAGTGTTTACGAACACCAGGTATGTAGCTTAAAGCAATAAACAAGATATACATGGTTTCTTCCCCATGATATTCTAGTGGGTGCAAAGTCTGTGGTTTGTTTTGAATGAACCAGTATAATTTCTTTTTGTACAATGCAATAGCCAGATGAGGATGACATTATAATGCACATGGCATGGGTGAGGATACTGAAGCAAAGACAAGTTTCAGACTTCACCCAAAGTTACAGAGTAAGATGGTCATGAACCCGTGGAGTCCAGGCATTAGAGACACCCCCTCCCCAGCCCCATCCAGTGCGTTTTTGATAGTTAAATTGATTTTTGCCTCCTTCAACACTTTGAGGGCTGTTTATGAATTTAAATTGAAGGTTTGTAGGTACTTTATGTAAATTTATGAAGTAATAATCCTGAAAGTTTCAAAAAGATGGCAGTTTTCCTGGACAGCAAAGGCGTGACAGACGAGAGCATCAGAATAGCATCCTTTGGTGTCTGGTCATTTTATTGCCTTTATGAATTGCAGCAGATCACCAAATTTTTCTTGTATTTATAATGTATGTATTGGATTTAGAGGGTTTCTAAGGCCTTTTCAACTCCGTAGGAGTATATATGCAACTGCATTAAATGATGAAAAAATGTATTTCGTAAGAGACAATCATACTTTTAGTGGCATCTGAGAATGAAGGATACTACATTAGAGGATTTTTGGATAGCGCAAATTCTTCATTAATCAATCATTAATAGTGTAATTTATGGAAATCTTGACTATATTTATTGATACTTTGCTTCTCTGTGATTCCTTGGGCTCATTATTATGACTATATTATTGAAAACTGCCTGAAATAATCTAAGCTTATTTGTTTTTCTAGTGCTCTGATAGTTTTTGAGTATTTTGACTCACTCCTCAATATTAGGCTGTTGCTTTTCACAAGTGTATTCTCTGGTAACACTTTTATCTTTATCATTTTCTCATCTTTAGATTTTGTCTAAAAAAAAGGATTGCATTATTTTTTGAATTGTAGCTTTGGAAAAAAAAAAGATTAAATAAAATTCTGACGTAAAAAGCTATATACCTTCTTTGTGAAAAAATAGAAGAATATCCATTCATATCTTTTATACTGTGTAAGTTACTTAATTATGGAAGTATTTTTCTCTACATTGTATGCTATATTTTAGGAGATTGTGTACTTGAACTTATTAGAATTTCTTTCGGAAACTGGTTTATAAAGAACATTTAACAAATGTTTGTTGACTCTGTGGATGTATTCATGCATGCTTAGATCGTAGAGCACTGTACATAGCAATTTATTTACATATTAAAATTTAGAAACAAAAATGGAAAAAAGAAACACTTGGCAAATATAAGATTGCAGACTGATGTTACTACTGAACCTTGTATTTATTTATCTTTGTCTCTTACAAGGCACTCATTGCCATGAAGATATTCTACAGTTGCTTAAATTCATGTTCATTGTGTCACTGAATACAAGTGTAATTTTAAATTGTGAGGCATATGATGTTGATTCCCTGTGTATGTTTCGTAAAATAAACAGGGCTCATAAAATACAAACCTGAATAGAATAATTGTTTTAAACATGATGGGAATAACCTCGGCCCTACAGCTTGTTGAAATACCTACTTCATATATGAGTAAATCAAAAATAGAAAGGATGATATATATGTGTATGTGTGAGTGATTATGAAACACAGTGATGATTTTAAAAAAGTTCAATTTTACATGTTTTTATGTATGCACTGACTACTGTTCCTATTGCTATCCATCATGTGTGTATTTTTATAAATCCTATATTCTCCACGTTCCATCATATCAAAATTGTTATGAGGAAAATTAAATTCATTTTTATAGATTGGTAGAAACACTATAGTACCATAATTTAAGAATTTATCATGTTAGTTGTTCATAAAAATAAACAGAATTTTCTGAGCCTATTTACTTCTAAAGGAGCTATTTAGCTCAACATGACAATATGGGAGTGAAATAAAATTCATTCCTGACCTAATACTATTAAAATATCAAAGCATAATATTTCATAGCCTTTGCCTTCCTTACATTTTTTCTAACTATAGGTTTTATTGACCATAAAACTATGTAACTCTTCTTAAAAGCTAACCGTATATACTCTTTGAATAATTTATTTTATCATTTAAACCGTCCATGCTATTTTACCTCTTCTTAGAACGATTTTTATAATAATAGGGAAAGTGAAGATTATTTTCTTTTATCATCTACTTACTATATATACTATTTTATTTATGTATAACTAAATACAATAATTTTCATTTTTCATCTGCTTGACATTTCTTATCACTATGGGCATCAGTACCATCAATTATGCATATTTAACTTTCTAAGCACAGTGAAAATAGTTAGTTTTTCTATAGTATAAATATATAATAGGTAATCATAATTACATGCATGTAGTCATATATATGCAATTATAAAAGTTTTTGTAACATAACACATGGAGAATACACTACCAGTTTGAAAAAAAAAGTGGTTCCTTGTTCATTTAGATTAAATTCATCAACATTTTCAATGAATTCCTTTATCCTGTGGATTAAAATGAGGAAATTCATTGTCATGCATTAAAAATCTATCCCATTTCAATTCAGATTTGTACACAGTGGTTTTTAATTTAGAAATGCTCTCATCTTATTTATATTTTCTTTATGTTGTAAGTTTTCTTTTATAATAGGGTGTGGTACCACCAGAGCTCTTCAAGAACAGTGCATGTAAGATCAGCTCAGAATTTTAGGTATACAAAAAGAGTAACATTTTAATTAAAACTTTTTTCTCTTCTCTTTTTTCATAAACGTATTCATTTGTTCCTAAGTAGATTAGATGAAACATTAAAAATCAAATTAAAATTAGTCTAAGCAATTTTCTTAGTTCTAAATAATAAATGTTGGTCAAGGGAAAGATTGACTCTTCATTACTGTAAAATTCGGGGATTATCTGTGGATATTATATAGTCAAAGCAATTCTTGAATCCTGTTGGCATAGATTATTGCAGTTGCAATATATATGTTAGGTTTTCTACATAATAAAACTATAGCACAAATCCCAGTAAAGTGGGAAGTATAATTATCATGTCATTTTCCTCCTAAATGCCTAAAAATAAATTGTCTATAGTGGTGTATATATAGTACATATATGTTATTTATCCAGTCATCATTCATAATCACCATTTAGGAAACAGGGTGTTACTTGTATTTATATTGCCACAATACCTAAAACAGATCTTTCACATAGATGTTTATAAAAAAATTCTTGCAAAGTGAATAAAATGTAAACACAGAAGATAATGTATTGTTTGGTATACATTTTAAAAGATCGGGTAAAAAAAATTGGAAAACATTCCAAAGTAATCTTTTTTTTTTTTTAAAGATTTTATTTATTTATTTAACAGAGATAGAGACAGCCAGCGAGAGAGGGAACACAAGCAGGGGGAGTGGGAGAGGAAGAAGCAGGCTCCCAGCAGAGGAGCCCGATGTGGGGCTCGATCCCATAACGCTGGGATCACGCCCTGAGCCGAAGGCAGACGCTTAACCGCTGTGACACCCAGGCGCCCCCCAAAGTAATCTTTTTTATTTCAGGCATTAATATGCCATCTTCCTCCTTAAAAATAAACATTAATCTTGGAGCACCTGGGTGGCTCAGTTGGTTAACTGTCTGACTTCGGCCCAGGTCATGATCCCGGAGTCCTGGGATCGGGTCCCGTGTTGGGCTCCCTCCTCAGCTCAGTGGAGAGTCGGCTTCTCCCTCTGCCCCTCCCTCTGCTCATGTTCTCTCTCTCTCTCTGTCTCTCAAATAAATAATAAAATCTTTTAAAAAAATAATAAAAAATAAAAATATTCCAGGCTTTTTTTATTACATAAATTATTTCAGAGTAATAGAGTTGTCTTTAAAGTCATATTGATTTTTTTCTCTTCACTGAAATATCAGCTAACAAATTTACATTTTACATGAACCATTGTTGGACTCTGTTTGCTTTTAGGTTTCAAAGGAACATCTGTCATCAAGAGCTTACTTGCCTTGATCGTTTGACCTAAGCAAAGAGCTTCTGTGTTGGATGCTAAGCATCAGCCTGAGCATATCTTTTAGTGATGACTGAGAGATAAGTTTGGGATTGATTGATGAATATCTAGTGAAAGTATCTCACACTCAACAGACACTGAATAAAGGGCAAATGTCTTCTTAATATTCCTCTTTAATTATTAACATGGTAAACCTTCCTTGAACTGAAAAATAGTGATGAATAATGAATGATAAGAAGGCATGTAGGAAAGTCCCTAGTTAGCCTGGAATCTAGAGCTTATTATCAGGTTTTCCATGTTGTTCTTTCAGGTATATATGCAAAGCACTAGCTATGTAGGAACATTAGAAAAATGAAGCCAAAGGAGGCTGTCTCACTCTGATCATTTGGGCATATTAAAAGAACACTTTTGAACTACAAGAGAAATTAAAGTAGAAGAGATTAATTAAAATCAGCAAATGACTCAGTTACCCAAAGGGCCTGACTTAATCTCACAGAGTACACAATGCATAGGAATAAATTAATATGTTTGCATCTTTGTGTGTAATATCATGCAAATAAACATGGTCTCTCATCTCCTGAATTTGCATGCTCTTTCTCTGATCTGTCCCCACTAAATTGTGTCCCCACTAAATTCATATGTTGAAGTCCTGACCCTTAGTACCTCAGAATATGACTGTATTAGAGATAGGGTCTGTAGAGAGGTAATTAAGGTTAAATGAGGTCATTAAGGTGAGCTTTAATCCAATATAACTGGTATCAGGGGAAANATAGGGTCTGTAGAGAGGTAATTAAGGTTAAATGAGGTCATTAAGGTGAGCTTTAATCCAATATAACTGGTATCATTAAAAAAAGGGAAGATTAGGACACAGCCAACACAGAGGGAAGAGCATGTGACATCATCATCAAAAAACAGCTATCTGTAAGCCAAGGAGAAAGGCCAGGCCCTCAGCAGAAACCAGCCCTGTCAATACCTTGATCTTGGACTGCTAGCTTGCAGAACTGTGAGGAAATAAACTTCTGTTTAAACTACCCAGTCTGTGGTATTTGGTAGGGTACTATGTGGGGTAATGGCAGCCCTAGCTGATGAATTATTTTCCTCCTGGAAATATATTTTCTTATATTAATTTAATTTCTATTGTGTTTTATTATAAGCTCTTTGGGATTGGTATCAAAAAAACATCAAACCCTTTGTTAGGAAATATATACTGACTTGGTAGGTGAAAGTCAAAATACTCTAATATCCATCTCAATCTGGGTTTTCTAGTCCCTTTTCACCTTTACACAAGACTTGTAAATCATTCCCTTTCTTGTGCCTCAAACTCTGTTGTTTCTAGTCATTTTATTTTGTTTGATAATTTCTAGGAAAAACAGATGGTATTTCAACTGTACTAATTTTATCTCCTTAAGCTACCAAGACTGTTAATCATAGTCTAATGTTTCAATTGGGTGAATAAAACAGACTATAAAGGTAATATAAAATTACTAACTGAACTAAAAGCTCTCTTCTCTAAAATGGAAATTACTTGTTTTAGAAAGATAGACTTTATTTGAAGTTCTTAGAATATCTCCTTAAATTATTTAAATATTTGATGTTAATATTTCAGAAATAAAGTTGTCTATCTACTAATCATTATATTAATGTGAAAGAAACTTGAAAACCACATAGGACCACCAAAAATAACTAGATTGACAAAACACTTGGATGAGAACCATGAAGAAAATATCAACATCATGCAAATATTAATTTATCATGGGCCAAATACATAAAGGAATTGATCAAATAAAAATAATTGTGAGATTTTCATCCCTTAGAACTTCAAAACTGACAGAAGAACTAGTTTAGATCCCCAGTTCTTTGATCAGAGGCATCTTAATGGTGAACATTGCCTTTGTATTAGATTTTTAAAGACTAACAGACTCTGTAGTTCCCCTCACTGTAGGAAGGAAAATAAATATATCCTCAGCTTTTGAGCAGTATATCCTCAGCTTTTGATCAGTCATTTTCTTTGGCAGATAGTTATCAATTGTGGAAAATGAAGAATTATTTGAGAGCTCTAACAAATAATGAGTAGGTCCCTACCCTTTAGTCTCAGAAAACCCCTTACCTGTTTATCAGAGAACAAAAGGAGATGGTATGAGTAATAAATTTTCAAAGCAGACAAAGGTATTTTGAGATTTTTACTTTCCTTATTCACTCAAATCATCTCTCACTTCTAATATACACATACATAAACAGTTTGTACATAAGAGTTTTGTGATATTTTGTGTCTGAATTTGGTGAATATATTTTTTTTCAAAATTTAGTAATTACTCTTTAGAAAGACAGTTTTTTTGAAGTGATCTTAGAAAAAGAACTATAATTTACTGCCAAAAAAAGTTAATCTGTTAATGTTAGCATTTAACCAAAAAGATTATATATATGTTTTCCTTAGTGAAGCTTAAGTTCTTTACCTTTCTATGTAAGAGTATAGCAATAATAAGAGCAATTGCAACTAAATAAATCATTTGCATTGTTCTGTTCACTACTTACACTAAAATGTTTACGTATTAAGAGCTGTTCATCTTAGAAATGTTGTTTAAAGTCTGAAAAAAAAAACTGGGAGAGGAAAAAAGCATTATATACAGCAGTTCTTAGATTGAAATCTATGTCTTCAAATACTCAAATTGATATAACTGCATTTTCTGACACTAGCAGCTTAGTTGAAGCCTCTCTCTTTGATTGTTCCTCCCATAGCAGATACTTACCCCAAAGAGCACTCAATTGCCCTTTTTAAATACACCTATAAATCAACATTATGAGAAATGTCTTCAATGTATATAGAAAATCACTGTGTATGTATGGTAAATAGTGATTTGAAGCCTTTCAATTGACCTCAAACCTTTCCTATAAAGGCCTGTAAAGGTAAGTAGTGTCTTTATTCAGTATCTTAAGTGCAAAATTATTGATTTACTTAGATGACTTTTTTAAGAGGCAACAAACTCCTCAGATATATTTTCTTTTCCTATCTACCCTATTTGATGTTTGTTGATAGCTTCGGCTTTTATTAAAATTTAGAGATGTCTTTCCCTTTTCCTTCTCAATAATCGAAATTTTAGAGGTTTACTGTAAACACATTACGCTAAAGTCTGGAAAGTCCTTTGTTGAAAAAAAAAGAATCGATTTTATTGAAATTGAATTCTGCAAACAGAATGCAAGAGCAATTGACCAGTTTAATGGCATTGTTGGCTTTATCCTTTACCCTAAGATGTTCTGCTGTCTAGAGTTTCAAACTGCCTTATTAGTCAAGAAAAACTGTTGAAAATTAGACTGTTATGATCTGTTATCTGCTTGGTCACATGAGAATAGGGAAGTCACATTTGATCTGTATTCACCCCTATTCAGGATAATATTTTAAGTAGTCAATAATAGTTAAAAAACAGAAGTCACTATTTTACTGCTTCATGATTGGGTCCACAAAGCAAAGTAACAATTTTGGTAATGTCCTAGAGAGTTAGCCAAACTAATTCAGATCATATTGGATATTAGGACTTAATACTTCTGATTTGATTTTTGTCATGGATAAAATTTTTAATGAATATCTTGTATGTTTATTTTGTTTCACGTTGATCCAGAAATTTTAGTAATCAATTTCTCATTTCTTAGTGAAAATACTGTTTACGTTATTATTAACGTTAGACCCAAAAGTACTGATTAGGAGGACTATCTCAAAATTAATACTATTTTGCAATCTCAGAAGAGAGGCAAATACACCCTTAATACAGCAGTGAGGCTTAAAGGATTCAATTCTCAACAATATATTGGATATATTACATTAATTTAAATTATATATAAAAAGTAATGGATTTAGTTGAATATATATACACATAGGAATAAATATTATCAAATGCTAATAATTAAAATTAAGATACAGGCTTAAATAGAGGGTTAATCCCAATAAATAAAGTGAATTTAAAAAACAGTACTATCAGATAAGCTGCTACAGTGGTCAACTAAAGCTTAACTTTTTACTACTATTTCTGGGATACAGTGTATTGAAATGGGCTTCATCAGAGTTTTCCTGCCTGAGGAGCGAAAGAGCTGGAGTGTGTTAACTACCAACTCTATCAGACCGATTGAGAATTCTTAATTGGGATGGAGGGTAGGGCATTAATTTCCAGATATTTCAGTTCTTTGGTCTCAGGCAGAGCAATACCCTTCAGCCAGAGAAAGTTTAGGGAAACTAATGAATGTGTTGTCTGTTCAAAGAATGGAGAATGCACTAAAATGATAAAGTTTAAAGGCAAGGCATTGATAGCACTCGTACATATGTGGAAGGGGTTTGTGTGCCAAGACAAGATCTGTATGCCAAAGAAAATCTCAAAAATAGTACCAGATAATGTCTCTTCAAACAATTGTGTACGGAGATGCATAGGAATACATTGTTGAGATNGTTTAAAGGCAAGGCATTGATAGCACTCGTACATATGTGGAAGGGGTTTGTGTGCCAAGACAAGATCTGTATGCCAAAGAAAATCTCAAAAATAGTACCAGATAATGTCTCTTCAAACAATTGTGTATGGAGATGCATAGGAATACATTGTTGAGATTATTCTCTCAATAGAGTTGCATCATAGACCTGGCACATAACCAGACTTACTAAAATAACTTATTATTTTTGTTTTTGATTGAATTGTTGAGTCATCAGTAATAATAACATTATAGCTTGCATGTAGGAGATTTTGCATTTTATAGAGCCTGATCTTATATATTATTGTATTTTAATTTGAAAACACAGTAACACATGGATATGACCTGGATTATTGTCCAGTAGTTAATCTTTCTGTCTACAAGCAGAAATTTATTTAAGTCATAACTGAAATGAGAAAACATACACACACAAACTTTAGTACTCATTAACTATGCTGACAATTTTACCTTGGATTATCGCACTAAATAAAGCTAATTTGATGATACTCAGACTTTCTTTGGCACTTCTGTGTAACAAGTGTGTATTAAAAATTTTGTATAGTAATTCTCAGTGATTTTGCATAGGATATTTGGAGATATTTGATTTAATAAATACCTTTCCAGATACTGTTATCATGAATTTGTTGAAACTAAGTTATGCTTAGTTATGGAAAACTTTCTAGTGAAGTATGTGAACTAAAAAATAAGCACAGACTAGTGAGAATGTTTCTTTCACCTTCTTAAGGAATTTCAGAGAAATCGGATACTATAGTCTTCCTTGTTTTCTTTGCAAGTGTTAAAACCTCTTGTAGATATGACTATCACATAACATAACCTGTTTTTTTATTTAGAATTCAAACTTGTTTCTTCATGTTCTTGAAATAAAATCACATAGGGGTCTTCATCTAATGAAGCAGTTTATAAGTTTGAGTTCTATTGTTGAAATTTAACCAGTATCTCACTAGTTCATATTTATTCTTCTAAATGTTTGTTCACAGTTAAGATTTCTCCAGCGTTCTGTTTTGTCTTTATTCCCCCTGTATACACATTTACATGCTCATAACCCAAGAAAGAAAAATATGTATGCACATAAAAAATGACAGAGTAAATTATTTCCTACTCATCTATGATGGAAAGGAGATAAAATACCCCTGTTCCCACTACTTTTTTCATAATTCACTCATCTCTACAGTCTTCCTGGCTTTTCACTTTTCTGAAAATTTCCATATCTATAAAGAATCAGGTTTGTTATAATGGAGGAGAGAGTAAGTGACCTTACAGTGATACTCCCTGTCAACCTTTGAAAGTGATTTTAAATGTCAATATTCTTTTTCTTTTTTTTTTTTTAAAGTAGGCTCCACACCCAGTGCAGAGCCCAACATAGGGTCTGCACTCACGACCCTGAGATCATTAGCTGAGCTGAGGTCAAGAGTTAGATGCTTAACTGACTGAGCCACTGTGGTGCCCCAGATGTCAATACTTTTTTTTCCCCCTGAATACCAATATTCTTAGTAATAATTGTCTCAGCAACAATTTTGCTGTAAGATAGACTCCATGTGATTTTTTAAAAAGATTTTATGTATTTATTTATTTAGAGAGCGCATGAACATGGGTTGGGGCAGAGGAAGAGGGGGAGAGAGAATATCAAGCAAATTCTGTGCTGAGCACAGAGCCCGATATGGGGCTTGGTCTCACGACCTTGAGATCATGACTTGAGTTGAAATCAAGAGTAGGGCGCTTAGCCAACTGAGCCACCGAGGCACCCCTCCATGTGATTTTTGATTGAGTGGAATGAGCCTTGGGATTGTTGCTACTTAAATTTAAGGGTTGTAGTAGGAGATAACTTTTTTTTAGTCAAATAATAGAATTTAAAAATGCTCATTAAGGGAGCAGCCATACCTCTTACAGATTTTTCTGAAAGAAAATTTATTTTGGGTAATCTTCATTTTACTATTAAAAAGTACGGGTCCAAGTTAATGTCTGCCTCTTTCTGATAAATATTAGAAAAGTTTGTGTTCCAGAATGCCTTATTATAGTACAAATTAGGTTTTGTATCTTGATGATTAAAGCATGCCATAAATTCCCTATAAAATCAGTTTATACTGAGAGGTATCCAATACAATAATAAGCCTAATTATTTGTTTACATGGATTTCAAAGAGTGGTAGATTTGGTGATACTAGAAAGGTACCAAAGTCTTTCTCAAGTAAACTTGTGTGAGCTCAGTCAATGTAATGAAATTAATAAGGTTTTCTGTGGCACTCCAAAACTCCTACCTCTGTCATTCTTCATTGTAGCACATTCTCTCTTTCCAGTGATTTGTTGCTTTAAATCCATTTAATGAAAAACATGAAAAAAGTGTCACTAAACTCATTCATACAGAAAAACATGCATTTAATATTTACATTATGAAATAAAACTGCAGGAACCTATAAGAAACCAAAACCATTCAAATCAAAAGATGGCATACTCTTTGTACTATGTATATTTTATTGTTATTCAGTTGTTAAATGTGTACTGAAGATATGACATTGTTTTTAAGATAGCTGTATTGTTAAGAGTTGTAAGGCAAAGGTTGTATAGACCTTAGGTGGGAAGATAGTCTAATCTAAAATGTGAGGTCACTGCTCATGTCAGTCACTCAGAGAAGGAATGAGTTCTTAGGTCATCAGAAGAATTGACCATAGGCAGATAGATTGGAGAGAAAGAGGAATCTGTTGCTGTCTTTTGACCTTAATTTAAAGGATCTAGGATTTGACTTTAGAGAGAAAAAAGGCCTGAAGACACAGAAGCAAAGGAAAACACTAGCATAAAATGTCAATAGGCTTTGAGAAAAAAACATGAACTTAATTCAGATTATCCACTTTTGTTGTTCTCTGGATGTATCCCCCTCTATGTTTAAGGTGTCTTTGAATAAAATAGCCTTGGCTTAGATTTATAGTAGCAAATAATACTGTGTGTGTTAAATTATTGCAAAAAAAACTCACCCCTCTCTATCCCAAAGCCAGTATAGCAATGGAAGCAATAATCAACTAGTGGATCCCAAAGGAAAGAAAATTTTAGGCATAGAACTGGTGTTCTATAGCCCAGCAGCTGCTTCTATCCAGAATATTATTTTATTAGTGATAATCTTAAGAGATGTGAGTTTTATTTAAATTAATAAAATAATTTCAAGTCTTAGTGTCTTTGGTAAATACACTGTGAGTGGGTTGATTTTCCTGATGCCGTTCAAACTCTTAATATACAGACTTATTTTATTATGATTATTGCTGCCGTCGCTACTACTACTATTACCTATACCACTGCTACTGCTGCTGATTTTACTTTGTTAATATTGTAACTCCTCTGGATGGCTTTCAAAAGATGGATGGCTCTATCAGCAGCAACCCTACAGTTTAGCAACAGGTCCAAAAGAGAGCCTGGAGAATCCACCTTCCACAATTTTTGACCCTTCCAAAGTAGCCTCCTCCCGAAGGCATGCACTAAGCTCAGAACGGGGCAGAGTAATTGACTTTTTTAGTTAAGCCAAGCTCCTGATAGTTAAACTCCCTCAGGTCTGGGATTGCTGGCAACTGGAAGCATGGAGCCTCTCTTGAAAAGCTAGATAGCTGTTCAGCTACATCTTGTGTCCTGGGTGAGGTTGCAGCTTGTGTCTCTCACAGCACTTGCTGCAGGCCATAGGAATTACACCATGTCATTTAATATGCGGACATTTTTATATGCAGTTTTCAAAAGTCCCTGCCTTGTAAGAAATAATTTCAAGATATCTCAGATAATAATTGAAAGAACTGTTTAACTAATGTGTAACATGGATTGCCATTTTCCTTCTTGGGATGAACAAATCCTGTTTGTCCTGTAGCCAGGCAAATTTCCTAATTCCAGATCCCAGTATCTGTATTAATTAGATTTTTTTTTTCTGTTGCAAGCAACAACAATCCAACCTCAGTTAGTTTAAGTGAAAGACAGATTGGGGCTCATGAAATCAATGTTGCTGTAGTATTAGAAGTATGATTTGTCTCAGATTTAAATCTTTGCTTTTTTTATGCATGTTGGTTTCTTTTTTTTCTTTCTCTTTTTTTTTTTTTTCATCTTTTCAATAGCTGACTGACTAGCTTTTGTATACATTGGGGATGATGGCTGTCAACAGTTCCTTGATTACATCTCCAATTACACCACTTGACATGGAAGTGGCCTCCAGCATGATCAAATCTAGCTTGGGTACACATCGATCTGGTCTGGAATAAACCCTAAAGATTAAGGCAATTGGTATTATGAATGGTCCAATTTAGGTAATATATCCATGATTTTTTTTTCCAAGTAGGAAAAGCAATTTTTACTGGAAGCTCTCAGTAAATATTTCATGTTTGGAAAGAAGTAGTTTCGTATTAAGAGGAGGAGGGATTGTTTTTACCAGAAAGCAGAAGGAAGGATGGGTAAAAAAGCAAATACATAAAGTTTTAAAAAATGATATAACCACATTAAAATGCAAGGCTGCCATTCAAACAGTTCGTATCTGTGGGTAATTAGTAATTTATTTCTGTATTTTCAGAGTGAAATGTGGCAGGACTCACTAGAGACAATGTTTTTTAATAGGTGCTGAATTGCATTATTTTAGGGTCATATGCTTCAATTTGCAGATATTACTAATGTGGACAAAATATGGTTAAAAGTAAAGTGGAATGGGGGCGCCTGGGTGGCACAGCGGTTAAGCGTCTGCCTTCGGCTCAGGGCGTGATCCCGGCATCATGGGATCGAGCCCCACATCAGGCTCCTCTGCTGTGAGCCTGCTTCTTCCTCTCCCACTCCCCCTGCTTGTGTTCCCTTTTTTTCTACTATTTTCTCACCAGAATTCAACTTCTAATGCTCATCTAGTGAGTGAGCAGTCCCCTTTCACCCAAGGAAATTGTCTTTACTGTTACACACCTGATAGGAGTTAAGTTTTCTAATCTAAATTAAACAATGTTATTGTTTGCCACTGTAACTCTCTTGCCTGTCATTTGATATCAGAGGGAAAATGGTTTCCCAGCTAAGTTTCACATTACCTCTTTTGACCTACACTAGCCAATATGAAAATGCAGTTAGCCTTTCAAACACTTTTATTTTCTTTGTACATGTCTTCCCGTATGATATTTGTGGCAGTGACCAATTGCATACTTACTTTATCTGGATTTAATTTTCAGTCCAGCTGATGATGAACTTTATCAAGCAATATGTTTAAATGAGTGACTGAAACCTTGGACAAACACAGTCCAGTGGGTAGCAATCACTTGGACTAAAAGTTTCAAATTAATAAGTAAATAGGATTAAAAAAAGAAATTTAAAAGTCTCCACATGGGAGAGATAGGATTATGGCTGCATAGGTATCTGCCCACAATTAAAAAAATATGCATGTTCACACACACACACACACACACACACACACACACACACACTTTGGAGGTCAGAATAGTTATGTGAAAAATTAAAAATGCTATTGCCACATCTAAAATGATGGATTCTGGGTGGCTCAATTGGTGAATGTCTACCTTCACCTCTTGCCATGGTCCTGTGGTGCTGGGCTAAGNTAAAAAAGAAATTTAAAAGTCTCCACATGGGAGAGAGAGGATTATGGCTGCATAGGTATCTGCCCACAATTAAAAAAATATGCATGTGCACACACACACACACACACACACACACATTTTGGAGGTAAGAATAGTTATGTGAAAAATTAAAAATGCTATTGCCACATCTAAAATGATGGATTCTGGGTGGCTCAATTGGTGAATGTCTACCTTTACCTCTTGCCATGGTCCTGTGGTGCTGGGCTAAGCCCAGGGCTTCTGGCTCCCTGCTCAGTGGGGAGTCTGTCTCTCCCACTCCCTGGGCTCCTCCACCTGCTGGCTAGCTCGCTGTCTTTCTCAAATAAATAAATAAAATCTTTAAAAATAAAGAAAATGATGCATTCTTTTTTGGTCATATCCCTTTTTGGTGAATCATAGTTTGTTATATCTTGCATGTTTTTCCTTTAAAGATATGCAGTTTGACATTGTTCACTTTCCTTCAGCGACCACTAAAATGCCTCAGAGAAGGGGGGTACAGAGGGTCATGTTACCAATGTAGGGAATTCATTTTCTTTGTTAGAAACTGTTATGATGCCCTATTAAAAGGGAATGTTTTGGAAATTATTGAAATATATTCAGTATACATTTTATTGATGTATAACAGAGAGAAAAATGAACAAATAATAGTTGTGCAGTTTAGTTATTCACAAAATGATCGCCTGCATATAGTCTTGACCAAGTTAAGATACCCGAATATTACCGGTATTCCTGAAGTCCTCTTGTGCCCAATCCCTGTTAATATCTTTATTGTCCTCCCTTAAGGGGAAGAACTATTGATTTCTATAACATAATTTGCTTTTTTTTGGTAATTCAAGCATATGGAATCAAAGTGTGAATTATTTTGAGTCTGGTTTATTTAGTTCACATGTTTTGAGATACATTTATATCATGTGATACAGTAGTAAATTGTTACGTTGCTGCATAACATTTCATTATATCATATATATGTGTATATATAGTTATATATTCATTCAGCTGGTTATATATTATTTTTCTAGCTTTTGCTTATTTTATATAATATTGTGAATAATTTTATATATACTTTTTAATATTCATCTACATGCACTTCCCCTTGGTTATGTAAATAGGAGTGGAACTAACAGGTCATACAGTAAATATATATTTAGGTTTTAGTAAACATTGTGAGAAAGATTTCCAAAATGGTTGTGATAATTTAAATATCACATACTACCCCAGTAGTGTATGAGAGTTCTAATTACTTGAAATCCTAAATCATATTTGAAATTGTCACTTTTTAAAAATTTTAGCTAATCTGATTTGAGTGTAGTGGTATTGGATTGTGATTTTAACCAGCATTCTATTAACAACAAATATTGTTGAACATCTTTTCAGATTTTCATTTTCCATTGGCATACTCATTTTGTGAAGTTGTTATTCAAGTCCTGAATATTTCTTAATTGGTTTTTATTCTTTTCCTGATTGATTTATAGGAGTTATTTACATATTCTGGATATACACCTTTTGGTGGGTAGTTGTAAAATGACTGTATAATTCATTGACCAAGTGATGACACATTTGAGAATAAAAAGTGGTTCTATTAATAATTATGTTGGCCGAAATTATAATAGGCCAAAATCAGACCTAATGAAAATAAGCCATAATATATGGTGATTTTTATAATATGTGTGGCAAATATTTCTCCCAAGTGGCTTGCCATTTTTCTCTCATTAAGGTGTTTTTTAAAGAACAGAAACTTTAAAATCTAATATAGTCCAGTAGTACTTTTTGTGTTCTTTAAGTCAAGTCTGTTTCAAAACTATTTATTCTTTTGGTCTATTTTTATATCCATCCCACACTGTCTAAATTACTGTAACTCTATAAATAATAGGTTTTGGAATCCAGTAGTAGTCTCTTTAACTTGTTCTTCTTTTTAAAAGTGGCTTTGGCTATTCTTGGCCTTTGGCGTGCCCCTGTACATATTATTATTATTTTTGAGAGAGAGATAGTGAGTGTGCATGGTGGGGGGGGTGCTTAGCATGTAGCCCAACTCACATCTCAAGACACTGAGCTCATGACCTGAGCCAAATTTGAGTCAGAAGCTTAACTGACTGAGCCACTAAGGTGCCCCATCACCCACCATACATTTTAAATTTGGCTAGTCAACTTCCATAGTAAACCTGATGGGATATTATTGATTTGGTTTACATATTTAAAGAGACTTCCTATCATTAAGCATGGTATATCTCCCATTAGAGAAATATCTCTATTTTCTCTCAGTAATATTTTCTAATTTTCTGTGTATAGTTCTTGCAAAACTTTAGATTTATTTTTATGTATTTGGTGCCTTTTATATTCTTAGTGATACTTTTAGAACATTATTTAAAATTTTCCACTGATACAAAATTTCATTTATTAATAAAGACAGTTGTATTTGTCCCTTACCAGGCCTTACACATTTTATTCTCTTTCCTATCCCGTTAAAATTTACTACAATTTTTTGTAATCTAGTACAAATTTTTTGCAAGTAGTAATAATAGACATTATGATTGTTGCATCCATGGACATGCCTGAGATCCTCTACAGTTGTACTTTTCATAATAGCGTTTAGTGTTAGTAACAGATTAGGCTACCTTCATAAAATGTTTTGGAAAATATTTATTTTTTTGTTCTTGGGAAACAATTTGGATGATATTGTTACTATTAATACTATTCACCAGTTATCCCCACTCCCTCACTCTGCCTTTGGAATGTTCTTTCTGGGAAGATTTTAATTAGATATTTAATTTCTTTAATAGATTTGGACAGATAAGATGTTCCCTTTCTCCTTATTTCAGTTTTGGAAAGATGTGCTTTCCAACAGTTGTTTCCATTTAATCAAATTGTTCAATTTGTTGAGATAAAATGTTCATATATTCACCTGGGATTTTTTTGTGTCTGGTTATTTTTCATTCAATTCTAGTCTTTGGATATGAAATACTTGAGAAGTTCTTGAGCTCTGGTTGAGGCTATCTTCATCAATATAGTAATTATTTTTTGCCCAGCAAGCAGAGTTGGACAAAATAATCTCATCCAGTCAAATATTGAGCATCATTGGTGGCTTTCAGTTTTTGTAAGACNTGAGCTCTGGTTGAGGCTATCTTCATCAATATAGTAATTATTTTTTGCCCAGCATGCAGAGTTGGACAAAATAATCTCATCCAGTCAAATATTGAGCATCATTGGTGGCTTTCAGTTTTTGTAAGACCTTGCTTATTTGCTGTTCACCCTTAGTTTCTTCCAGCAGAAATGATGGTCCCACAGGAGAGCATGGGATTATTACCAGAGCCCAGTTTGTTGGTGGGACTTGAATTTCCTAGCTGTGTGGGACTGTCAAAAGTAATGCTGTCTTCTAAACTGCTTAGTGCACATTAGGAAAGAGTAAATATCTCAATTGGAAAAACAGTGTCTAAAACTAGGCTCACATCTCTGGATGCCCCCACCCTTTGGAAACTTGGTCCACAAGTCTTCAATGACTCGGTAGCTCCGATTTATAAAAATACACCAGAATGACCTTGTCCTTGTGTTTAGCTATTCTGCGTCTGTGTTAATTAGGCTGCCAGTTGGGCTGCAGAGAAGTTTGACGACATCCCCAATACAGATGGTATTTTTTTTGTCTTCACTGTGTGCCTCGGAATGACAGATCTTCCAGATCCAAAAGAAGAAACAGATCAATACTAATAGATTGATTTTTATGTCTCTTACAGAGTGTGGTTAATGAAATTTTATTAATTAGATATCTTTTAATTTCTGATTATCTACATTTATATAGCTACAACATATTAAATATATTAAAGATTTCTCAGAATTAATCCCAAATACTGAAAATTTTTCAGGAATTTAATCATTATTGTAACATCAAAATTACAAAGAAGAGACCACACGAGTTTTTTGTTTGTATATAAAATGTTGTCTGATAAAACTTGTGAAGGGCTTTAATTAAAAGTGAGCTATAGAGAGGAGTTAAGATGGCGGAGGAGTAGGGGACCCCTTTTTCAGCCGGTCCCCTGAGTTGAGCTGGATAGGTACGAGACCAGCAGGAACAGCCACGGAATCAGCCTGAGACACAGGAAGATACATGTGGATCTCTACAATGAACATCTCCAGTGCTGAGTATTGAGGTATAAAGCGGGGAGCCATGAAACTGCGCACAGATATCGGAAGATAAACGGAAGGGGGAGGGAGCCGCCGTGTCCAGCCCCCGGGAAGCGGTAGCCACCTGCATGGGGGAGCGGACGGACTGCGGACCCGCACCCTCGAGACAGCAGACTGAGGCCGGAAGCCAGGAGCGCGTGCCACCCAGCATCTCACGGAGCTCTGGAACTCCGGTGTGCTCACTGGATCCAGACTGAGACAGGGAGCTCCAGGAGCATGCGCGGGGTGGCTGGCGGGCCACCTGCATGGGGGAGTGGGAGGACTCGCGGACGGCACCCGCGAGACAGCAGATTGAGACCGGGAGCTCCGGAGCGCGCACGGGGCGGCTGGCGACTGGCGGCTGGTGGGGTTAGAAGCACAAAGGACAGAGACTCGCTGGCCCTGGAAGTGAGGGCTGGGACGCCGGGTGTGGGGCGCACAGCCCGGAATGCTACAGGGTTGAGCAGCACCAACAGAAACAGAGTTAAAGTGGCCAGAACATCAGTGGAGAACAGGCCGCAATCCCTCTGTTCTGTGACAGAGGCTGA
>NC_048226.1:53409331-53410433 GCF_002007445.2 Ailuropoda melanoleuca
GCCACCAGAGAACAAAAGCCCAGAAATACCGGCTCACAGGGTGCCCATCCCCATCCCCCCTCACAGGGGACACGGAGACTCTACCCAAACAAGGTTTCCGGAGTAATGGCGCAGCAGGCCCCTCCCCCAGAAGGCAGGCTGAAAAATCAAGAAGCCCACAACCCAGGGCGCCTGAGTGGTGCAGTCATTAAGCACCTGTTTTTGGATTAGGGCGTGGTCACAGCATTCCGGAAAGGAGTCCCTCATCGGGCTTCTCCACGAGGAGCCTGCTTCTTCCTCTCCCACTCCCCTGCTTGGGTTCCCTTTCTTGCTGACTGTCTGTCTTTCTTTCTCAAATAAATAAATAAAATCTTTAAAGAAGAAGCCCACATCCCTAAGATCTCTATAAAACAAGGGCACCCGGCCTCGGTCCCAGTCAATAATTTGGGCTCTGGACAACCCCACAATCTCTCCTCATCAGAATGACGAGAAGAAGTCCCCTTCAGCAAAGAAAAGATAATGAGTCTGTGGCCTCTGCTACAGAATTAATACATATGGATGTATCCAAATTATCAGAAATGGAATTCAGAGCAACAATGGTCAAGATGATGAGTAGACTTGAAAAAAGTATTNTTCAGAGCAACAGTGGTCAAGATGAGTAGACTTGAAAAAAGTATTAACGAAAATGTTACTGAGAATATAGAATATCTAAGGGCAGAAACGAGAGTGAATCGGACAGAAATTAAAAATTCTATGAGCCAAATGCAGTAAAAAATAGAGGCTCTGACGGCCAGGGTCACCGAGGCTAAGGAACGCATTAGTGAATTGGAGGATGGGTTAGTAGAAGAAAAAACGAAAATAGAAGCTGGTCTTAAAAAAATCCACGCCACAAATGTAGATTACGGGAGATTAGTGACTCCATGAAATGATCCAATGTCAGAATCATCGGCATCGCTGAGGGGGTGGAGAAAAACCGAGGTCTAGAAGAGATATTTGAACAAATTGTAGCTGAAAACTTCCCTAATCTAGCAAGGGAAACAAACATTTGTGTTCAAGAGGCAGAGAGGACCCTATCCAAGCTCAACCACGACAGACCTACGCCACGTCACGTCATAGTGCAATT
>NC_048226.1:53412612-53415905 GCF_002007445.2 Ailuropoda melanoleuca
GGTAGTAAGGAGGGCACGTATTGCATGGTGCACTGGGTGTTATATGCCACTAATGAAGCATCAAACTTTACATCAGAATCCGGGGATGTACTGTATGGTGACTAACATAATATAATAAAAAAAAACATTAAAATAAATAAATAAATATTTAATAGAAAAAAAAAGTGAGATATAATTTCCAGTAAAAAGGTCAATTGTGATTTCGAAAGAAAAATGTTGTGATCAGCTTTTAAAATTTGATGTATATTAGAGAGCAGAAATAAGAGCAGTGCTTTTCCCAAATTAAGAAACTTTAATTTTAAAAGTTTTTAAGAATACAAAAGAAGGGGCATTTATGGAAATAAGGAATAAATTGTAACATTGTAGAAAAAGTTGTATATTTTGCATCTCAGCTCTTTTACCAGCTGTATAATGTTGGACGAGCTGTTTAACCTCTTTGAATCTCAATTTACTAATCTTTAAAATAGATCTAATAACACTGATCTCCTGTAATTTTTACTAATATTAGATGTAATCATAGGTAATAGCAGTATGAACAGTTGCTAACACCTGTTGGGGCTTAACAGTTATTTATTGAAAAAACATATTTAATGTGCATAATAATGCTAAACTAGTGCACAGATTATTCATATTATTAATATTGTTTTGTTGAAATAAAATAATAGATATATTTAGCCACTTGACAGTTCCCATGGTCTATCAATTTTATATGCAAAATCTATTCTTCCTTTCTTGTTTCTACTCTCCCTTCTTTTTCTTTTCCTCCTCCCCTTCCTCCTTTTCTTCTCCCCTTCTGTTCAATCTTCCTTCCCTTTTTCTCTCATTTAAACTGTACATTTTCATTTTATTTTTTCTCATGTTTGGGGGAAAGGCAATGTCAAGTAATTAAAAAAGATTATATAAGAAAACATGAATGGGCTAATTTGTAATATTTGAGGTTAATATAGAAAATCAAAAGCTTAATATTTGATCTTTTTTTTTATACATTTGTTATGAAGCTTCATTTTCTCTTTAGTTGTTATTGATTAGCTTGGTTATTTTAATCTCCTTCACTAGTCTTGGGAATTGTCACATAACTTCTGATGTGAGCAAATATGATATGTTAGTTATTTTGGACACTTTTGATGAACAGATTTATGAGAAAAAATAGTTAAAAATCTGTCTGGGTTCATATTCAGCTCTGTAACTGTGGGTAAGTTATTTAACTCTCTATGTTTTCTCTTCTGTAAAAATGTGAATGATAATACAATCCATCTCATAGGGTTGATTGTAGGCTCTATATTCCTGTCATATATTGTGCTTATTATAGTGCCTAGAGCAAAATATGCACTTCATCAAAATTAGATGTAGTTATTAGAATATTAAGAATATTTTCTAATAAAATTGCCATGGATATAACAATTCACTCTGGAAAGGATTATCAATCAGTGTCCATGAGATAAATAATTAGAATTGAACATATTTGAAAATAGAATAAGAGGTAATTATTTATCTTAGTTTGGGATTCCAGGGAAACAAACTTTGATGCACAAGCCTCTACGTGGGAAGTTTTCTGGGAGGTTGCTCATTGGAGCAACACTGATAGGGGAATATGGAGGAGGGTTGGGAAGAGAAGTGGAAGTGTAATGCACTTTCAGCAAAGGCCTCTTCCAGTCCTACAGGCAACTCTGGAGCTGAGATTGCCCTACAGAGATGCTCTTAAATGAAATACAGAGATTGGGCCTCTCTTCCCCTACACTGACCACTGACTTCGACTTATAGCCAGGGAGAGGTCAAGACCTATGGCAGGGCTGTTCTTTCTGGTGAAAGGCAGTTACCAGATAAAAATCACTCTGGGAACCATTGGCAGCCACTCATCTCCCTGCTGTGTAAATCAATGCTTTGATCTGAAAGGCAACACATAGCATCCTTAAATTTATGTATATGAAGTATATATAAATTTTACATAGGAACATTCTAAGTAAGTATTGTTAGTATTTAATATTTGAACTAATCTATTTGTAATGATAAAGCTTTCATTTAGCAAATTTTGTGTTGAAGTCTTTTTTTACGATAAGAACAAAGAAGAATATAAACAAAGTATTTTCATTAGGTAGGCAGATCTTGTTTTTAATATTATATGCATAAATTTAGTAAGTACCTCAGTTCNACTTTCATTTAGCAAATTTTGTGTTGAAGTCTCTTTTTACGATAAGAACAAAGAAGAATATAAACTAAAAGTATTTTCATTAGGTAGGCAGATCTTGTTTTTAATATTATATGCATAAATTTAGTAAGTACCTCAGTTCTTGAAGACAGTAGAAAATTATCCTACTGGCAGCACTGAAAACAAGCCATTCCAAACGTTCTGACAATCTCAGATTTCAACAAAAACACACATTTCTATAAGTCATTTGACATCTTTGTGAAAGCTTTGCTTATCTATTAGTTTGAAATTCACAGCTTTTAAAAATCATGATAAACATTTTCTCAACACAAAAAATAATAAGACTAAATTTAGTCAATAAATTCATCCTTAAACGTTGAGTAAATAAACTCATAAACCATTAAATTTTATTTTCTTTCAGAAAAAATAGTTTGGAAGGAAAGAGATAAGCCAGGTGTACTTATTATTTTACAAAGTATATATTTTATGCATTTGAAAATAATCTGGGTTTTTAAAATAATTTTCTGGTTTTTACATTGGAAACACAAACACTGTGGAATTAATATTCAAAGTTCACCTAATTATATATAAAAAACACAGAGAGTTTAGAAATTTTTTATCTCATGGCCTCCTTTTCTAGAAATGAGCCCTTTATCATTTGGAAACATTTCACCTGTGGTATACCTCAAATTGTTCCCTGAAAGGATCTGAAAAGTATTTTTCAGAACATTATTTCTAATTGGGGATGAGGTGTCAATTGAAACAGAAATGGCAAAACAAAACAACAAAAAACACGTCCTGACATAATGGTATAACTATAGCTTGAATAAACAAATGAGGACCCTTATTATTATACAGCTTCAAAATAGAAACTTCAGAAGAATTAATCGACGTAGAAGTGGTTTTGTGAATACTTTGTAATTTTTTCCATCTTGTTTTAAAGATTCCGACTCTTTAATATGGATTGGCATTCTTTTCTTTCTGCATGGGAAGTATGACCACAGCTAGAAAAAGAAAGAGAGGAAGAGGAAAGAAATGAGGGAGAGGGAAAAATGGGGAGGAGAAAAGATGAAGGAAGGAAGAAAGGAATGGGAAGGTGAGGAGGAAGGAAGGGAAAATTTAACCTTGTTTTTTTTTTTTTTAAATT
>NC_048226.1:53415999-53416149 GCF_002007445.2 Ailuropoda melanoleuca
AACACCCAGTGTACCATGCAATATGTGCCCTCCTTACCACCCATCACTAGTCTATCCCATTCCCCCACCCACCTCCCCTCTGAAGTCCTCAGTTTGTTTCTCACAGTCCATAGTCTCTCATGTTTCATTCCCCCTTCTGATTACCCCCCC
>NC_048226.1:53420737-53477634 GCF_002007445.2 Ailuropoda melanoleuca
TTCATTAGTTGCGTATAACACCCAGTGCACCATGCAATACGTGCCCTCCTTACTACCCATCACCAGTCTATCCCATTCCCCCAACCCCCTCCCCTCTGAGGCCCTCAGTTTGTTTCTCATAGTCCATAGTCTCTCATGTTTCATTCCCCCTTCTGATTACCCCCCCTTTCTTTATCCCTTTCTTCCCCTACCGATCATCCTAGTTCTTATGTTCCATAGATGAGAGAAATCATATGATAATTGTCTTTCTCTGCTTGACTTATTTCACTTAGCATTATCTGCTCCAGTGCCGACCATGTTGCAGCAAATGTTGAGAATTCATTCTTTCTTATAGCTGTGTAATATTCCATTGTATATATGGATCACAGCTTCTTTTTTTTTTTTTTTTAAAGATTTTATTTATTTATTCAACAGAGATAGAGACAACCAGCGAGAGAGGGACACAAGCAGGGGGAGTGGGAGAGGAAGAAGCAGGCTCACAGCAGAAGAGCCTGATGTGGGGCTCGATCCCACAACGCAGGGATCACGCCCTGAGCCGAAGGCAGACTCCCAACCGCGGTGCCACCCAGGCGCCCCTGGATCACAGCTTCTTAATCCAGTCATCTGTTGAGGGGCATCTCGGCTCCTTGGTTTTTTGAAGAAAGAATTGAAAGAGAGAAGCTATCAGTATATGCCAGATACTCTGTTGTTCCCTTATGCAGGACTTTTTCACTTAGTCATTAGTATAAATTCAAGAATTGTGTATCTTTACCCCCCTGTACAAATGAGGAAACCGAGACTCACAGAAGTTAAGTAATATGCCTGATGTTGGATGCCTAAGAAGAGTCTAACCTAGGATCTACATATGGTCTGGTCTGTTCAGAATATTTAGATGTAATACCTAGCAGCCTTACCTGATGAAATGATGAAAATAGAATATTCTGAGTGGCTTTCAGAAATGAGATACTCTCTCTGACTTCTAAATTATAGCACTTTGTGTCTATTTTAGATGAACACTTTCAATTCAAAATTTGGGGATTTTGTCAACCTGTCAAAATTGATACAAAAATAAAGTTTAAGTTTTGTGTCTATATTTTGGTTTAGAAAATAATTACATATTTTTAAATTGTATAATCATTTTATTGAATGAATTACCTTTCTGTTTTTCAAGCTTTGTCTGGTTGAATATATCATGTTTTTATTCAATTAATATTGAGCTCATTTGAAACTGGCCTTTAGTCTTTGTGAGCATTGGTCTCTTTTTGGTTCATCTACATTTCAAGTCGTGGTAGGAAAGCTTAGAAATTTTGTGCTGTTCAACAGGGTTCCCTTTGATGGACCCTGCATTCTTTTGCTGGCTCCCAGAATCTGTGAGACTGTCTGAAACTCTGCCTACTGTGGTCTCTCAGCTGTGACTTTTTGTTTATCTTTCTACCTCTTGGGTACATTGGGGTATGGGTAAAAGAGATAAAACATATCAGGCTTAGGTCTCTGAGCTTGCATTCTTTCCTTGATCTTGAGTCCCCAAGATCTGGCTGCACAGTACCTCTCTGATGACAAAACTGATTTATTTTAACATGTTTTGTCTAATTTCCTAGGCGCCAACCCAATCCCAAAGACAGTTAAGTATGCTTTGGGCTAGCTAGTCTGCTATCATCAGAATCTGATCTATTATTACCAATAAATTGATTTTAAATAAAGTTGAAATATAACAACAATAATATAGCATGAGAATATATTTCTTAGAAAATATATCAAATTAGTGACCAAAAAGAAAAGAAAAAATGTTTAAGATGTTAACAATAAATGAAAAATTGTATAGCGATACAGGGTTATAATTTAACCTCTAACCTATTTTGTTAATATTAGAACTTAAAAAAATTTGTGTTATATTCAGGTATGAACTTTTCCTTTATATGAGATCTATAACTGTCTCTTATACATTGGAGTCATTAATGCACAATGATAACCCTCTCCCTTTATTTGACAGAGTAGTACCCAATTGCAGAGAAGAGTTAAAACTAAATATCATATTGTCCTTAGATATATGTTGCTCTTTTAGCTACATTTCAGGAGAGAACAATAACATGTGTAAACTAAAAAAAAAGACACAACAGTAATGTATATTTTTTGTAGGCAATTTAGTCCTAGTGGAAATTGCTTTAGCCTGAGGAAATACTACGGAATTAAAAAGATAGAAACCTAAGAATCCATGCTTTCTTTTCAGTAGGTATTTTCCACTCAAACATGCTTGCCTACTCAAACATGCTTATGAGAAACAGTCATCACTGTTTTTCACTGGGGTTAGCTGTGAGTGGAGGAAACAGGTGGGGAGAGATTAGGAAAATCTCAGATATGTTTACTAGCTTTCTCTTCAGAAACCCTTAAACGGAATTGTGCAAAAATATTTTAAAGCAGGGAGATATTTACTTTTGAGTACCTAAGAAGGTGATTGCACTCTGGAACTTAGGAACAGATGTGTAAATTTATATACTGGAGTAATTACTCTGTGTTATCACTGTGCTATGTGCTTTAAATGTTATAACCTCATTCAGTCCCCATAAACCATTAGATGTAGGTAGTATATTCATTGACTCCATATTACAGAACAAAAACAGACTTAGAAAAGATCAGTATCTTCTGGATTTGCAGCAGTAGTCGAGTTTGGATATAAGCCAAGTTTCAGAATAAGATCTTCCTGGTTTATAAAACCTATCCTGCTCATACCTGTATTATTTTGTTTTTTAAATCACGTTATTCTATAACATCCATTAAAAAATAAGGAAACCAGTAAGTTCATTATCAATTTTATCATTGAACATTACACCAAAGACTAATGATGTACTATATGTTGGCTAATTGAATTAAAATTAAAAAAAGTCTTATTTCTGTTACCATAAAGTACAAATGACTTTGATAAAAATGAAAGAATATTTATTGTGTGAAGCCAGTATCCTGCAATAAGAAGAGTCCACAGAAGATCATACCTCTGGGCTATTCCATGGGAGCGAGTTTGATTTATTCAAATCCCACTATAATTGTTTAAAAAACTAAATGAAATTGGAATAAATTATTATCATGTAGAAGGATTAAGTCCTAAATTGGATTTCTGACTTTAAGATGAAAAAGTAAGCTAACCTCCAAAATGGCTTAAGATTGAACTTTATCTTCTGGTATGGAACAATAGCTTGAAGAGATTTAGAGGAAGAATGAGCCCTATAAAAGAATCTTTTAAAGTGGTGTAGTAATACAAATGGCAGTTTTATACGCAAATTAGGCCAAATAGTCTATTTTGCCCTTTGACCCAATATTACAATAAACCATGATACATTGTATAATCTCTCAGTAAAAGTCCTTTTTGCCATGCTAATTCCTTATAGGTTAAATACAGACTTCTAGAATAAAGCCTAAAATCATGCACACACACATGCATATACACACATACACATATATCAGCATAATCTGGATATTCTACTTTCGTAATTTAGAAGGATAAAATAAAATTGTTTTTAAAACATATATATGTATTTCCAACTCATAAGAACAGAAAAGAAATTATTCCTTTAAGGGCAGTATCCTAAATAGTTTTGCTTGCCTTAAAGTTAGAAGAGCCATTGGAGTTTCTAGTTTTGGCAATCATTTAACAATGCTCCTAGACAAAATTTAATGAGGTTTGGAAATATCCACAGGTGGAATGCTTTGGCTCTATCTGTAAAATATGGTTCTCTACTGGAACCCGTTCCTCAGTCCACACCCTCAGGTACGTTTGATATTGAGACATTTTTGGTTATCACAAATGTGAGGGGATGCAACTGGAATCTGGTGGTAAATACCAGAGATGTGTTAAACATCCTACAGTGCGCAAGACAGCCCCCTCACAGCCAAGGATTCCCTGCATGAATGAACAAGGATTTCTCTCTAGGCTTTATACTGATTTATATTTGTAGATTCTGACTTTTGCCTCAGGGTTTCATAATATGCTTACTACAATTGTACTGGACTCAACATTTCTATACTTCGGAACATACGTATAAGGTAAATGCTTTTGACTTTGATAGGAAAATGAAGGTACCACTCCCTTCCCATGTATGTTTGCAGTAGGAAAGTAAAAACTACCTTTCCAGGGGCGCCTGGGTGGCTTAGTCGTTAAGCATCTGCCTTTGGCTTAGGGCGTGATCCCAGGGTCTGCTGGGAGCCTGCTTCTTCCTCTCACACTCCCCCTGCTTGTTTTCCATCTCGCGCTGGCTGTCTCTCTCTCTGTCAAATAAATAAATAAATAAATAAATAAATAAATAAATAAATAAAATCTTTAGGAAAAAAAAATACCTTTCCAATTTATATTTCCATCTAGTTCATGATTAGTATGAAACTTGTATAAATTAAGCCTGTCAGTTCCCAGAGTAAAATGTTTGAGATACATTCAATATATTCTCAAAATGTCTGTGATTAAGAATCACGTGGTATGTAGGGGTGCCTGGGTGGTGCAGTCAGATGAGCAGTGGACTCTTGATTTCCACTTGGGTGGCGATCTCAGGGTCATGAGATAGCCCTGTGTTGGGCTCCACACTCAGCACAGAGTCTGCTTAGGACTCTCTCTCTCTTTGCGCCTTGCCTCCCCCCACCCAAAGAAATAAATCTTAAAAAAAAATCATGTGGTATGTATGCTTTGAAAAAATGTGGGTGTCCAAACCCTACACTAGAGAGAGAGTCTTTGATTTGTTAAAAGTTGCTAGAGCCAAGGAATCTGTAATTTAATAAGGACACCACATTATTCTGATGTAGTCAGTTCACTTGGAGCACTATTTGAGAAAATGGAATAGAATCCCTTTGGAACCAGCAACTCCACCTGCATATTAAGCAGCAATTTCTAAGTTTGTACTGAACATCTGTGATAACAAAAATTCAATGCTAAATTAATAAGTGTGATCTAAGACTTGAAAAGTACAAATAAAACATATTAAGTTGCTATGGCTTTCTATCAGTAGATATTCAAATACTGTCACTTAAGATATTTCAAAACTTAGCTTTATGTTTCACATAAAAGGTTGTCCCCAAATTATTTTTGAATGAATGAGTGAATCAATGAATGATAGTAAAGTGCAATAGAGTATGTATGTTAGTTTCTATTCCTTACACTTACCTAAAGTGCAATCAGCTAGTAATTAGGAGGATAGATTTCTGGCAAACACATGTGATGGAAGCGTCCATTAGCAGGGAAATAAATGAGAAATGCAAATATATCTAGTCATAAAATTACAGTTTTAGTCAATGTGTATTTTTCTAGTCAAGTTCAAATTATTTGGGGCACCTGGGTGGCTCAGTCGTTAATCATCTGCCTTTGGCTTGGGGCATGGTCCCAGAGTCCTGGGATCGAGCCCCACATCGGGTCCCTGCTCTGCTGGGAGCATGCTTCTTCCTCTCCCACTCCCCCTGCTTGTGTTCCTTCTCTCGCTGGCTGTCTCTCTGTCAAAAAAAAAAAAAAATTAAAAATATTTGCTAAAGCCTTGGCTTCAACTATTATTTCCAGAGGCTCAAATGACAATGCACTACTCACTAATAAAGCGAGACAAAACAATGGAGTGAACATCCATGGAGCCTGGCCTTGTTTGGAGCACCATTGGAACAAATTAGAAAGGTAAAAACAAGAGTATAAAAGTGAGGACCCTGAGAAATTTACTAGAATATAGTTCTCAGTATTTTTTGTAGTCTTTACCTAGCTCCATACTCACTGCTGGTTAAGATAGGTCTTTCACCATAATGTATGTGAGATACAAGTTACGCTGTGAGAGATAGTTAATATTAGCAAGCAAAAATTTTGCTTAATTAATAATCTGCTATACAGAATGCAAAGATTCAAAGATAATGAGAGTTTAGGAAAGACAGAAAGAAAAAAAAAACTGATACAGAAAAGAGGCTTACAATAACCGGGCAATGTTGATAAGAAATATTTGTACCATTCTTTGAACTCCAAGTATATTCTGAATTAGATACAAGTAGTGCTGGCTCCTTTGTAATGATGAACTGAGCCTGTAGGCTTTGTTCCACTTACAAATCTATAATGGGAACATGAAGGAACATATATGTTTTATAAGTAAATATACACATACATAGTCACACAAACTCTTTCTGCTGAAATGGATTAGTGTATGTTAGCATGTAACTTCTGTGCACATGGTTGTAGCATATTATAAATGGCTGCGCATTTGTTGATACTCCTTCTGTGGGTGGGTTCTCTTTTTTGTTTTGTGTCTGAGAAGGTTCATGACTGCTTGATCAATAAAATGTGATGGGAATGATGTTATGCAAGTTTCTAGGTATAGGCTTTATGAAGTTCATAGCGTTCACTTTCTTTTGGAATACTCTATCTGGGAGCCCTAAGCCACAGTATACCAAGTCCTCCTATTGGAGACTGTATGCCAAAAGAAGCCCTGAAACCCCGTCTTCTGATTACCTCCACAAAGAATTCTAGTTATGTGAGTGAAGCCTTCTTGGACTGTCCAGATTTAGCCCATCTACTAGTTGAATACCACCAAGGAATGTCACTTGACACAACTAAGAGAAAAAAGAATTGCCTACCCGGACCAAAGAATACTCCCTGCCTAAATTGCTGAGACACAAAATTATGAGATGGGATAAAATTTTGTTAGCTTTTGTGTTTTGTAATAATTTGTTACACACAACTAGATAACTGGAATAGAAGCATTTCTTTACTATCTTTTCCTAAATGTCAACCACCTTCCCAATTATTCATCATACACTTAGTGTAACTAATTTTTTGTATATCATTTATTAATGTATAACATATTTCTTTTAGTTATTTGTGAATCTCTTTTCTCCTAGAGAATGTAAACTTAATAAAAGCTGAGACTCCATATGATGTGTTTACTTGTGTATACCAGCCAGTAGAACAGTGTTTGGCATATCACAGTCACTTAAAATATTTATCACAATGTTGAAATGACTGAATGATACATTTTTTTAACAAATACAGTCAAAAAGCATGTATACATTTAGCTAAATATTCTCAAAAATTAACTAGTGGAGAATCTATTAAAAACGTTTATAAAAACATCAACTTCATCTGAAAATGAAAATATTGAGTAGTATGTTGCATTGTTTTTAATTTCTTAAGGCCAAATTGTAATTTAGAGAAATGATAAGAGAGGTGTAAGGCAAAATTGTATTAAATTATATTTTAAAAAGGAGGCCTAATTATGACAAAAATGTTTAACTGTTGAACCCAATGAAATGTAAGGTTTTTCTTAAAAGAAACATGTATATATAGCTGAAATGGCATGCATTTTTGTTTTCTCTGTGTTTGCTTTTTCAGAAAAACAATCATATTTATTATTTTGTTAGTGAATACTTAAAAGAAATCAGAGATTTAAGAGATTGACTAATAGGAAAATAAGAATACAGAATATGTTTCATACTTCTTTTCTAATACCAGAATGAATTTCCTTCAACACAAAAACTGCTATGATTAATTACTTAAAAGCTTTAATACTCATTCAGTAATCTTAAAGAGTAGCTTTGAGCTGAGGTCTAACCTCATAAAAATCAGTTTTGTCAGTAAATTGATTCTGCACAATACATTGCAAACATGCTTATTTCTTCAAAAAAGTATCTAAATCCTCAGGGATAATAGTGTTCAAATATTCATTTCAAAAAAGTCCTTCAGAGTTAGTATAGTAAAATGACCCCCCCAAAAAAAGACCCAAAATGATAAGCAGAACCACAAAACCAAAACAAAACATAAATATCTCCTTATGTGTATTAGAATCAAATTCTAACTGAAATGAATTTTAAATCAAGTCTTTGTAACAGTTATTGAATGTAAGACATATAAGATTGTGATATGTTTTGGCTCCCAAATCAGAAAGACACAATTTTGAATTCAGATTTCACTGTGTTAAAACTGTGTGACTTTGACAATTTAAAATTTCTTTAGTCTTCAATCTTCATTTATGAAATTTGAGTGACAATAGTACGTACCTCATTTTATTTTGTTATTTTTTAAATTTAAATTTAATTAACATACAGTGCAATATTGGTTTCTGGAGTAGAATTCAGTGAGTTATCACTTACAACACCCATGCTCATCACAAGTGCCCTTCTTGATACCCATCACCCATCTAGCCCATCCCCCATGGTCACCTCCCTCCATCAATCCTCAGTTTGCTATCCTTAAGGCTCCTATGGCTAGTTTCCCTCTCTCCTTTTTTTCTTTTCCCCCTTCCCATATGTTCATCCGTTTTCTTTCTTAAATTCCACATATAAATGAGATCATATGGACTCTGTCTTTCTCTGACTGACTGATTTCACTAGTACCTCATTTTAAGGTAGTGAAGGTTGCATGAAATAATGCAGTTAAAATTTCTGGCACGTGGGATGCAATTATAATTTCTGGTTAATATTATTAATGCTAAGAATAATTATCTGAAATTATTTCATATTTAGTTATCTGAGATCAAATCAAAGCTAGTAATGAAAAGAAAGAGCAAAACAAATTTTTTAATGTTTTCAGATATACTAATTAAGCTGCTAACCAGTTATTGTTAAACTATATTCAGCATAGAAAAAAATCAGTTTTCAAGTTCATTTCTACCAAATTTTAAATTTATATCAATAATATGTGTATTTGCTTAAAACAGTCATATTAACATTTGCTTTAATATATAAACTGATTTAATAAACTACTTAGAGACTATGACATGTACACAATTTTTTTGTGTTTATTTGAAAAAGTACATATTTTATTCTTTGGATTGTTGAATTTTAGTAGAACATTTCATAGCTTTTTAAAGAGAACTTAAAATGTTTGTTTCTTCAAGCGCTCTTATATTTCAGCTATCTTTTAATGAATCTTTTGTCATTTGGGTTACTTGCTGCTAATCGGTGATTCTATACTGGTTTTAACCAGTCTTATTTTCATGACAGGGTTAATAGTTTCTATTAGTAGCCTGATTTCCATGTGTGACATCTTACTATGAACATCCAAATGTTCAAGGAAAACATTTAATTCCTTTCTTCCAATATACTGGTCATCCAATCTCAACAACTTGCTGCTGCCTGCAGTAACAACTCCTCACTTCCTCACTTCCTTAACTACTACTACCCTACTCCTAGCAACCGTAGTATTTAGCCTAGGTTACTATGATAACCTAATTGATTCCTCTCTTATCTCTTTCCACCATTATAGGTAGAATACATTCAAGTTATTGGCTAGAAGACCATTTATAGTCTGGCATTCATCTAAGCCTTTTTTTTTTTTTTACCTCTTCTACCACCTTGGTTTTTTCTCTATACCCTGTGCATTTAGCCCTATCCACCCTGACCTTCCTACTGCTTCTCAGATACTCCAAGAATTTTCTAGACTCAGAGTTTGCCTGTGGTATTCCCTCTAACCAGAAGTACATTGCTCATACTTCGTATGACTTGCATCTTTACATTATTCAGATCTCTGTTCAAATGCTAACGTTCTTAGAATAATTTTTTCTGACCATTCCATCACTATTTCTCCAGAATTCCTATGCCTTGTTTTATTTTTACATAGCCTTATCATTTATTACATCATATACTTATTTGTTTATTGCTAGTCTACTGCCATGTAAAATAAGTTCAATGAAATCAGGAACTTTTTCTGTTTTGTTTAGTATTTTATCAGCAGTGGCTAGACCAGTGTATAGAACATAGTAGTGAAAATAACTAGATGGTAAATGAATTAATAAATTTAACCATTATTTCAACATGATTGTAGCCAGATTTTCATGGTAGAATGAAGCATGCAAAGTTCTGATGTCTATTAAAAAATTTAAGAGTGTAAAAAGAATCAAACATGATTCAGACTCTCACAAACAAGTATTTATAAGTAAACAGATAGATGCATGCTAAAAGTTAACCTTTACTTAATAATCTGAACAGAATTGAAGAGACACAAATTAATTAAAAATAAATAAGATAGACAAATTTTATTTATTTTTGGAAAATAAGTAGATTGCGCTGATTTTTTTTCTATTTCAAGAACTGTTTAAAATGTTTAAAAGAATACAGGATGAACTCAAGCATATGTCAGTTTTAATTAGTAGATATATTCTTGTCATATTCAAAATATTTTCATTCCATATTACAGATTTTCTTTTATAAGCTGTTGCAAATTCTATTTTATTAATATTTAATGTTGAATAAGGTATATCTCTTCTGAGCTTACCTTACATTTTGAAATATGAGATTTTAGACTAATAAATATGCTTTACTCTTCCAAGTTAGCCTGTTAGGTAATAAAGAGAGGGAAGGTTGTAGTAAAAAAAACCTCTTCAACCTGAACTGTATCATTTACTTTGTTTGCTGATGAGATGTGTCAACATTTACACAGTGAAGTGTGCCTAAATGTGTATTTCTATTTAAATCAAATTCTTCATCTTCAGAGTTCATGTGTGTATTCAAGGAATGAAATTGGATTCTCTTCGAGAACTAAAATCAGTTACCATTTATTTCAGGCAAAGAGGTAATCAACATGCTTGACTGGAGAAACTGTTCAAGACTTAAGATTTCCTAAACTGTTTTTGCACAAACATTCTGAAACATAAAATATTAGGACATCTACTCAACTAATTTTGGAGGAATGGTATATTACACACAATTTATGACTGTGGGTCTTATATGCCCTACATAAACCTATTTAAGAAAGGAACCCTAGAGCATCATAAAGAATGGGAAGTAGATAAAACTCAGAAAAAAAGTGAGTTTATGAACTCATAAATTTAATCTACTTAATTTTCCAACATTCTCATCTTACCAAATAGAAAGACTGCATTACTCTAGAGAGATGTAGTCAAAATCACATTGCTGCATACCGTTTTAGATGGCCGTCCTCTCCACAAGCAGGCATTTTTCCTTATCCACTAGCATATATTGTGTTAGTAATCTCTGTAGAAGTATACTTGCAGGAAAATAAAAGTGGTACAAACAAAATTAAACTTATATTACTTTCTCTTCTAATTCCTATTAGAATGTAGATTGGATTGATTATTTCTGTTACTTGAGCATTTCTCAAAACCCTAATGAACTTATAAACTACTATCCCAAATGACTTCAGGACCTTATAAATGAATTATTGGCTCAGCGCAAACTTATTCTAAAATGTGGGTGAACATATTTGCCAAAATTCTTAGTCCCAATTTGATCACCTTATAAAGAATAAATTATATACAAAATTAATTTCATAATGTGATTTGGAATATCTGGGTTAATTCTTAGGAAAGCTTTCTAAGTACCCAGAGTTTCTCTCTCCTTCTTTTCCAGTTCCCAGCTACCTGTGCCATCTCTTAACCTAACACATGACATCATCTCCCAAGTACCCAGTATCTTCTTTTCTCTAATTCTTCACTGAACCCCACACTGTAAGTCTGCCCTTCCTCCTTCAGCTTTCAGGTTAACATAGGTATTTACCTACCATTTATTGAGCATCTGCTATTTCTACAAACTGTTCCAGGCCCTTACACATTCATTTATTCTTCACAATAATCATGGATATTTCATCTCCATTTTGCAGATAAAGAAGATAATACTCAATGAGATTTGTACAATCAAAAACTAAATTTTTCTGTGTTAAAAAAGTACTTTTCTGATAATAAAGAATGCGGTACCTTAAGAGTATTTTGAGGAGTGCAGACTGTATAGTATAAATAGAAAGAAAAGAATAAAAACCATAACTCTACCACCAAATGATAATTACTCTAAAATTTTTGAATAGTTCAAAAATCTTTATACATACACATACAAACTTGTGATTCCACTTCAGTATTGCAGTTCCACTCCAGGTGAGATATATATATGTGTGTGTGTATATATATATATATATATATAAGATATGATGGTAAATAAGAAAATCATGGTTTCTCATTTTAATGGAGATTGACTCAGTGGAACATACAAGCAAGTAAACATGCATGCACATGAGAATATGAAGTGCATTATGTTGGAAAGATAAAATTTCTTTGGAGAAAATAGATAAAGTCTAGAGTGAGAAAATACTTCCACTAGAAAACTGTTTCCTACTAATTTCAACTAATTCTGTCAATTACAATTGTGTGTATGCATGCTTATATCTCTATCTATATATCTATATATATCTAATCTATCTACCTAGAGGAAAAGAGAGACAGAGAGACACATACATAGGTATGGAGAGAGAGATAGGGGGAGAAGAGGATCTGACCTTACACAGTTTGGGAGCTGGTTAAGCAGTCTCTGTAATGCCGTGTCTGATTTCTGATTCTGATGCGGGAACTTAAGGTCCACAGGGTAGGTGATTGGGAAGGAAAGAAAGATGTGAAGTATGGGAGAGCAAGACAATTCTGGAATGCAAAAGCTTTAGCCTATAATGGTGTATGGTTAACCCGTGTCAGCTCTGACTTGATGATATGGGTCGTCTGCAGAAAAACCCTTCCTCAGATCTGATCCAGAAAGTTGGAGAAGCCTAAGGAGAATCCAGGGGAAGGTGGAAGTTTTAAGTCTGGTCACTGCCTTACGTCCACAAGCAAACTAAGAAGCAAGGTTTGGGAATTACAGATGGCTGCTGCTTGATTTTCTTCCTCTGAATCTCATGCTAGAATTGCTCTTATAGCCAGTGCTATTTGGAAACATACAAAAAATAAATTCTGGGAAAATACAGGTTAGTTGAGTCAAGTTGACAAAGGGACCACAGTTTGGTCTAAAGGTTGATTAAAAGTTAATCAAGAGAGAGGACTTTAGAAAGAATATTATAGGCAAAGGAAAAACAGGTAGAAAAATGGGATTTTAAAGAATAAATCCTCTAAGATCTGGCTAGAAGGCTTGGTGAGTGGTGAGAATGGAAATAGTGAAAGTGCAAAACCTGGTTTTTAAGTTTTGTTTTGTTTTTGTTTTTTTAAGGTATAGAAGAGTTCAATCACAAATAAAATTTCTCTGCCTCTTTGAAGTCACTCCCTTCTCCAAATTCAGGCAACCACTAATGCAGTAATGTGCTTTTCGTATATTCAGATTTACCTTTTCAGAAGTGACTTTTTTTTTTTTTTCTTTTAGATTTTTTATTCATTTATTCGACAGAGATAGAGACAGCCAGCGAGAGAGGGAACACAAGCATGGGGAGTGGGAGAGGAAGAAGCAGGCTCACAGCGGAAGAGCCTGATGTGGGGCTCAATCCCACAATGCCGGGATCACGCCCTGGGCCGAAGGCAGACGCCCAACCGCTGTGCCACCCAGGCGCCCCCAGAAGTGACTTTTAAATGGAATTGTACAATATGTAATCTTTTGAGTTTGGCTTCTTTTTTTTTTTAAAGATTTTATTTTTTATTATTTATTTTGACAGAGAGAGAGAGAGACAGTCAGTGAGAGAGGGAACACAAGGGGGGAGTGGGAGAGGAAGAAGCAGGCTCCCAGCGGAGGAGCCTGATGTGGGGCTCGATCCCAGGGCCCTGGGATCATGTCCTGGGCTGAAGGAAGACACTTAACAACTGAGCCACCCAGGTGCCCCTTGAGTTTGGCTTCTTTAACTTAGCATAATGCATTTGAAATTCATCTGTGTTATTCATTGTATCAGTACATGCTCTTGATATTTATGAGTAGAATTAAATTGTATTTTCCCAAGTCAGTTTGATTATTCAACAGATTTTTTTGGGGGGAAGGACAGAGGAAGAGGGAGGGAGAGCATCTTAAGCAGGTTCCACACCCAGTGGGAGCCTGACTCGGGGCTTGATCTCACAACTCTGAGATCATGACCTGAGCCAAAATCAAGAGTCAGACACAACCGACTGAGCCACCCAAGCACCCCTCCACACACATTTTAGAATCAGTTTGTTAATTTCTACAAAAGAATAAAGACTGCCAGAATTATGATTGAATTTTCACTGAATTTATGGATCACCACTGGAAGAAATGCCATTGTAGCAATACCGAGTATTTGAATCTGCAAATATAATATATTTCTTCATTTATTTAAGTATGCTTTGATTTCTTTAATCATTATTGAAAGTGATAGTGGTTATAATATGATGTGGTCCCACACATAGAACTTGGGATGAGATCGTTGGGCATGTCTTTTTTTTTTTTTTTTAAGATTTCATTTATTTATTTATTTGACCAGGGTGGGGGGCAGGCAGGGGGAGCAGCAAGCAGAAGGAGAAGCAAGCTCCCCGCTGAGCAAGGAGCCCAACGTGGGGCTTGATCCCAGGACCCTGAGATTATGACCCCAGCCAAAGCCTGACTCTTAACCAANTAGAACTTGGGATGAGATCGTTGGGCATTTTTTTTTTTTTTTTTTTTAAGATTTCATTTATTTATTTATTTGACCAGGGTGGGGGGGCAGGCAGGGGGAGCAGCAAGCAGAAGGAGAAGCAAGCTCCCCGCTGAGCAAGGAGCCCGACGTGGGGCTTGATCCCAGGACCCTGAGATCATGACCCCAGCCAAAGCCTGACTCTTAACCAACTGAGCTGAGCCATCCAGGCGCCCTTGTTGGGTGTGTCTTAAGAAGGATTCATTGTCTTTGAGCCCTGGAAGGTACCAGTTGAAGATCAAAGTGTTGACAGGGACTTGATTCCTTTGAAGGTGCTAAGGAAGATTATGCTCCAGATCTCTCTTCCAGTTTCTGGTAGTTTCTTGGCTTGTAGCAGCATAACTCCAGTCTTCACCTGGTGTTCTCCCTTTGTGCATGTTGTTGTGTCCAAGTCTTCTCTGTCATACAGAATTAAGATCCACTTAAATTACTTCATTTTAAATTATTTACTTGTATAAAGACCCTATATCTGTATAAGGTCATATTCTGAGGTATTGGGAGTTAGAACTTCATATACAAATTTTGAGAAGGAAGCAATTCAACTTAAAACACACACTTGATTGTATTTTCTCTTTCCAAAACCCTTAATTCTCTTTGGTAAAATTGAAACCCATTTTCAGATCTCTTTTCAAAAGTCAGTGTTAATTTTACTATAATACAATAGTTATCACACACAGATGTATTATATTTTTCATTACAAAATTTTGAAATATTTAGACCCAATTAATAGTGGCAAAATTACCAAAACAACTTACTTTTCTTTTTCTTTCTTTTGCTAATTATTTCCTAAAATCCAAGACAGTTCACTTTTCTTGCCTTTAGTTTTTACATAATAAGAGGAAAAAATTCTGAATACATTTTGCTGCAAACATCAACTCTTATAAATAATAAAATGTCTAAGTATCTCAAAGTAAAATAATTTATATTTCTTAGAACCAAAAAGAGAACAAGTAGTAAGAAAACATTGTTAGGAAAAGGAATATTAGAATCATGTAAAATATATTAATCCTTTTGCTTTCTGACATCAAAATACATCAAATACATCAAAATACATCAAAATACATCAAATACATCAAATACATTAAAATACATCAAATACATCAAATACATTAAAATATATTAATCCTTTTGCTTTCTGACATCAAAATACATCAAAATACATCAAATGTATTCAATACATTTGATCAAATACATCAAATACATCAAAATACATCAAACTGTATTTGTTTATACAGTTTNGAAAAGGAATATTAGAATCATGTAAAATATATTAATCCTTTTGCTTTCTGACATCAAAATACATCAAATACAGTGCTTANTACATCAAACTGTATTTGTTTATACAGTTTTGTTTATAAAGTTGCACCTAGAACCTTGGTGATTATGATCTATAAAATTAGCTTGCATTGGGACATTATAGTAAGTTAATGTCTTTTTTGTGTTTGGTTTCTTAAAAATAGGGTGTTCTTATTAGATATTTTGTTCTGTATAGATTTCTCCCTCTGTCTCCAACAGTTATTTGGGCCTCAATATTCTACACCAACTTGATACACTGTATAGTTTATCAAACAAAGACTCAATGATATCGAACATCAATGAATAAAAAGCACATAAACTATTCTTCATATTTGGAGGGACATCTAAGAGACTTGTTTGATACTAAGCAACATAGATTGTTGCCTTTACCCAGTAATCAGACTGTCACTTGCAATTTATACATCTCAAAGTCCAACAAAACGAACTTTGAAAATTAAAAAAAAAAATNCATATTTGGAGGGACATCTAAGAGACTTGTTTGATACTAAGCAACATAGATTGTTGCCTTTACCCAGTAATCAGACCGTCACTTGCAATTTATACATCTCAACTGATAAAAGTCCAACAAAACGAACTTTGAAAATTAAAAAAAAAAATACTGATAAAACTAACACAATCCGGAGATGGAAAAGAGAAAGGGGAAGAGGTAGAAAGGCAAGGCTTTATTTCTCCTTATCTTTGATAATGGTAACTCAAAAGACAATGTTTATGGTTAACAATCACTAGGCACAGCTGAGTATATTAAAAATGCATATACCTCTGAAGAAATTTGTTAACTATTAGTTATTATAGGACCAACCAAATCCTGGATGAATGTGAAGATATTGTTTGGAGATAGGTTATTAAAAGGGACAAATGAATAAGGAGTGAGGGAAAGCAAGAGGAAATTTTGTGGGAATGGATAGGAATTAGACAAATCATTGAGGTAAAATTGGGATTTCTAACGTGTGTGCTGCATTTTCATCTATATCTATATCTCTATATATCTATATATANCTATATCTATCTATATCTATCTATATATCTGACTTATCTGAAACAAAAACTCAAAACAAAAAATTACATATATTAAATACACACAGATGGATGTTTATTACAGTGCTGCTTCTAAACCTGAACAAACGAAAACTGGAAACAACTTGAATGTCCATCAGAAAGGGATGGTTATGATTAATGAAATTGTGGTGTAGACATACGATAGATTTTGCTTATACTGAAAAAAAAATTGTATCCACTTTCCCAAAAGATGGTTCATGACTTATTAAGTGAAAAAGCAAGTGCAGATTTTGAGTGCATTAATATCTATATTACTTTTCAATTCCAAAACAATGAAAGTAGGAAGGAAAGAAGAAGAAAATGAATAAATGAAAGAAAGAAGGGAGGGAAGAAGGAAAGAAGGAAGGAAGGAATGGAGGGAGGAAGACAGGCAGGGAAATACTCAATATTAGCCCCATAATTATCCAGTTTTAACATTTGGTAATCTTTGAAAAATATGAACGGGGGGAGAGGGTAAGTTTGTGTGTGTATATATATATATATATATATATATATACAATGTTATATATATATATCTTCACACATACAAACACACTTATCATCTTACATATATGTTTCTGTAAGATCATCCTAGTTTTTCTATAAAGTTAATGAAATATATTCTAAAATAAAAAGCTTAATATAAATATATTGTGTTATATATTTCAGACCAACACAAGGTAACTTCACCATATCACTATTCTAAAGCATCCTATTAAAAAGAATAAAGAAAGAAAAATAAAATGGAAAGACCAAAAAAAAAAAAGTCCTTAAAAATACATGTAAAGAAATTCATGTGTGAATTAGTGAGATTAGTATTTTTGTTGAGCTAAATAATATTACATCAATATCAGCTGCATAGTTTAATTTAGATTTTAGGGGCTTGAGTTGCATTCTCTGTAACTCATCTTACTTGGTTCTCAAATTTTATTCCTAAGGAGTCTGATTTACTTGTTGAGCTAAAAACCCTTTAGCTTCTAAAGGTATATCAGATTTTGATGTTTGCCTCCACATTTGTATCAGTAGTAAATTTAATAAGCTTATTTTCTTCATGAAATTATGAGTAAAAAATGGTCAAAATGAAATGAGTGAATTTTAAGTTGTTTGGTCAACGTGATTTAAAGTAAATCAATTAATGTAGGTAAGTGCTGTTCTCAAATCAAAGTAATAGTTGAATAATTTAACTTCTTCAGTAATATTTTAAAATATTACATTGCTTGGGGCACTTAGGTGGCTTGGTTGGTTAAGAACTGCCCTTGGCTTGGGTCCTCATCCCAGGGTTGCATAAGGGCTCCCTGCTTAGCAGGGAATCTGCTTCTCCCTCTCCCTCTGCCACTCCCTCTGCTTGTGCTCTCTCTCTTTCTCTCTCTGTAAAATAAACAATAAAGTCTTAAAAAATATTACATTGCGGAGTGCCTGGGTGGCTCAGTCTGTTAAGCAGCTGCCTTTGGCTCAGGTCATGATCCTGGGGTCCTAAGATCGAGCCCTGTGTCGGGCTCCCTGCTCTGCAAGGAACCTACTTCTCCCTCTCCCTCTGCCTGTTGCTCCCCCTGCTTGTGTGCACGCTCTGTCAAATAAATAAAATCTTTAAAAAAAATTACATTGCATGTTTCAATGAGTGGACCAATAGCTTCCAATTTTTTTTTTTTTTTTTGGAATTCTAAATGCATTGCCAAAGTTAGTTCAGTTGTCCTTTGGATTTTCACAAAATGAAATTCTAATCAAGTTTTAATCTTCATGGTATTAGTGTTACAATTCTGGACCACTCATTAGCATTTCCTTTATCTGAGGCTCTGAAAAAGCTCCATATGGTGTTAACATTTTTTCTTTAGAAGTTTCTCCAATTTTTTTCCTCATAAAAATCATTTTTGCTTTTATTCTAAAATCCTTTTTTCTGAATTGCTTTTTACTTTTTGATTATGAGGAAAATCACTGCTTAAATAGAGTTTCTAGTTTATTGAGGAAAACTTATTAAAGATAATTATATGAATAATTGATGATTTCTGTTGTGATAAATTCAGTGAATGAAGAATTCAGTATAATCCACACAGATATAAGTGCCTATCCCAGTTTGGAGCTGAGTGAAAAATGGTAAGAAAAGGCTTGCTGAAGAAAGGGACATATAAATGAATACTTGATATTATAGGTAGCTAGGCCGGAAGTCAGCAGGAGGTATAGTAATTGCAAGCAAAGGTAATAGTATCTTGAAAGATCGTCATGAGGGAAGGAATATAACAAGTTTGAGGAAATTAAAGGATGAAAATCTGGCAAATTAACATAGCAAGAAGTAGAGTGTACTAGTTCAAGGAGAGTAGTGGAGAGTAGTGACTGGTCAGATTAGGCAAAATCTTGAAAGCCATTAGACTCCAGAATCTTCTAATGTGTGGTAGCAAACTAAGGGGCTGGGTAAATTTGCATTTTAAATGATTTTCCTGGCTACTGGAAAAAATAATCTATTGTAGAAGGGAAGAGTGGATACAGGTGCATGAGGCGAAAGGCTTTTGCAATATTGTTGTAGAGGAAGAATGAAAGCTTAGAGTGGTGGTGGTTGAATCTGAAGTGAGATGAATTTGAAAAATACACTGGAGATTAAATTTGCTAAGACAGAGTGGGCTAGATTTGAGGGAAAGGGGAACGCCAAGAGTAATTTCCAATCACTTGGCAGGTTTAACTTGATACAATTTCAAATAGATGAGGAATGTCATTTTAAATCTATGAGAATAGTATGTTTCTAATTCTCAAATATCCAAAATATGGTACACACTGTACTTATTTAACTAGCATTTATTGGTGTCCAAAATGAACCACTGTATAAGATGTGTAAGACATTTCTGAGTCAGATTATCCCAGCTTGGAGGTAAGTAAAATAAGTAAACTGTTATCCTATTACTAAATGCTTAGCCTGGATATTTTAACAGTATTCTTTTTAGAAGAATGTAAAGTAACATACAGTATGGCTAATTAGGCTAGACGGGTATTTGATTAATTAGATAATGAGTTAAAGATCTTAAGATCTGGTCATCAAAATTATGTCAGGAAAGAAATCACATTCCTAGAAAGTATACCCATGACTAAAAATGTGTGTCAATAACAATTATCATCTTCTTACGATTGATCTTACAGGGAAATAAAGATACCTCCTACTCCTGTTCCCTGCTTAACAGCTTTAAGGCAGAGGGACAACCTAGCTCTATTCGGAGTGAATTGAGATCATGAGTATTATAAATATGTTAATGTTCTATATAGACTGAGATTGCTGTAGTTACATCAACCTGGTTGATAACAGTCTGATATCAAACATCATCTGATACTCTTTTGGCTTTGGTTAAAATGCAGAAAGCTGGAAAGAGCAGTACTCGCATTCTAACAAAAAATGGATAACCTATAAATTATAAATGTTCTTTGAACCCATTGGCAAGCTGGGATATTGGAGCCAACAGCTAACTTGGAATCTAAGGAAAGACAGCTGTGTCCTACGAGGGATGAGAAGTGAGTATAGACTAACGGACAGCAGACAATGGAGAAAAGGGTTAAGAGTTCAGCTAAAGTTTTTCTAAAATTTTTAACAATTAATGGCCAAATGTGTGCTAGCATGAGAGTATAAAATCAATGGGAACCATAGATACATGGAGAGTTTACACTTTCACATTCTCTTTTCAGAGATCTGCCCTGGGTGTTTACAAGAATTATTGGGGGCGGATAGGATATTGGAGAAAGCTTTTTTGTTGGTATCAGAGTGAGGGTAATTGCTGCTATTGTCATAGTGACAGGAATATCTGCCTCAATACTGCTTGCCTGCAAAAATTAGGCCTTAAAAGCTGGGAAAGTGCAGCAGACACTGTTGCCCCCAAATATAGTTGAAGACTCACTATGACTGGTTCTTTGTTTTGAGTACAAAATGAAAAACCTTTACTCATAAAGAAAGGGCAGGGAAACTGTTCTGAGCCCAGATTATTTAAGAGGTCTCATACCACTAGGCAGGATTAGTGAAATAAAATCTCAGCATTGAGATGTATAGACACAGGACACACCTAAGATTGAAAATGGACCAGAATAACAAGGAATATACTCTATCCTCTATCACCAGTGTAGCAAACTGAATTAGTTGGGGTTCTCCAGAGAAGTAAAACAACTCGGTTATTGATTAATTGATTGATTGATTGATTAGAATTGGCCCACACAGTTATGGAGGTTAAGTCCCAAGATCTGCAGACCAAAAGGCCTGACAGAGTCAATGTGTAAAGTGCCAGTTAGGTTCTGAAGGCAGGAGGACACTGATGTCCTAATATAAGACCTGTATGCAGAGAGAGCAAATTGTTTCTTGTTCAGCTTTGGTACTATTCAGGTCTTCTAAGAATTGGATGAAGCCCACTCACATTAGAGAGGGCTCTCTGCTTTACTCAGTCTGCTAATTCAAATGTTAATCTCTCCCAGGAACACCTTAATGGACACTCAGAATACTGTTTACCAAATGGGCATCTTGTGACCCAGTCACACTGACATATAAATTAACCATCATACAAGACCTGAGTAATAACCAGCAACAGTTTATCACTGGGTAGGAAACAAGATATGGAGAGAGACCACATGCAGAGAAAGCCTAAGATGAGAGCAGATTAGGAAGACAGAAAAAACCCTCTAGCAAACCATCCCCCCACATTAAGTGCAAGGTAAAGCTAGAGGATTTTGACACTAAATATATTTTAAAAGTACAATTGACATTACAAATAACTTTATAAAAGCAACGACTTAGATAAAATGGATAATTGTCTAGAAATACACTGATTTCTAAAGTTTAACCAAGAGGAAATAATCTGAATATTCTTATATATATTGAAGGATGTCTTAACTGCTATTTCTGCCAAATACTTAAGAAATAATACAAATTTTATCAAAACTCTTCGGGATATAGAAGATGAAGGAGCACATTTTCACTTATTTTATGTATATATTTTTACTCTGATTCTAAACCCAGTCAAGGACATTACCAGAAAAGTAAACAATGGAAACATATCCATCACAGTACAGATTTGAATTCCCATACTGAACTGATTTTATTTGATAATACTTTATTGAAAATATTTCCATTATTCATTTTGGACAAAATTACAGAGTAATTCAGTGGATAAAGTATGGTCTTTTCTGCAAATGATGGTGGTATAATTAGTAATCCATATGGGTAAAAAATGAACTGTATTTCATACCTTATCCCATATGCAAAAACATACAATAATGAGAAATTTAAATTCATATAAATTAAAATTTAATCCTTTTTGCAAAGATCTGCCATACGTAGGAGAAAATATTTGTAATATATTTATCTGATAGAGGGACTTGTCCAGAATATAAAAAGAACTCTCAAAACTCCATGAGAAGAAAACAAACAACACAAGAAAAAAAAATGTGTAAAATATTTGACTAGATACTTCACCAAAGAATGTATATATACATTTATGTAACATTACTGAAAAGGTAGTCTATAAAGATAGAAACCATATCTCATTGCCAGGCACTAAGAATGTTGGTAGATTGGACTATGAAAGTATGTGAGGGGGGGAGATGGAATTATTTTATGTATTAATTGTGATGACTACATGATGGTAAATTCATAGAACTGTATGCTAAAACGAGTGAATTGTTATTTTTAAATTAATGCCTTAAAATGGCATAAAAGAACATTTAAATTAGTTTTTTGCAAGGAAATAAGATACTAAAACTGTTTTTCCCTAAAAGCACAGAAGTACCATTAACATAGTATTCTGTGTAAGCTCCAAGTACCCTGAAATAATATTCTACTTATAAATATTTAATACTGTAGATGTGAGAGATTGGGCCAATTAACATTTGTTGTTAGTTCTAATATCTGCATTTAATTTTTTTAAAGATTTATTTATTTATGAGAGAGTGAATGTGAGCAGGGGAAGGGGCAAATGGAGAGGGAGAGAAAGAATCAACTAGACTCCACGCTGTTGGGGGCTCAATCTCACAACTCCGAAATCATGACCTGAGCCGATACCAAGAGTCAGACACTCAACTGACTGAGCCACCCAGGTGCCCCTTTGCATTTAATTTTTAAAGTACCTTAGATAAAGAGCACTGTATTTATTAAAAATATTTTGATGCGTTAAAGAAAGTTGGATAAGTTAGACTAAAAGTTGTCTTTTTTACAGCTAGGTACTAGATTACGTAGTTAATTTTGAAAAATGATGAAGGCTGATTTCTTGCCCCAAAAGACCATCTCAGTCCATTGGAATCCAGAAATGTAATTGAATAGTAACAGTATTTTATTTCTGCTGTAAGCCTTGTATATACAAGGATTTTGAGAATTACTGACAGTGGCCTTCCCAGTATCAGGACTGTACAAGAAGCAAAGGATTGTTAAAGATCCATTTCATTTCTATAAATGAAACAGTTGTTGGGATTGAAGTTGGAAGGTAGTAATTCCCAGGGAAAAACAAAAATGTATTTCCCCCATTTGATTTTCATCCTCACACCCATAGAAGCCCATTATTTCCCACACACAACTGTGCTTGCTTTTCTCTACTTCCTTCTGCCTTTATTTCAGTAGTTAGTGAAATATACACGCATGTTAATTATTTTTATTAGACTGAGCCATTCTTTCTTCCAATTGTATTCATTTATAGAAATATATTTCTTTGGGGCACCTGGGTGGCTCAGTCGTTAAGCGTCTGCCTTTAGCTCAGGGCGTGATCCCAGGGTCCTGGGATTGAGCCCCACATCAGGCTCCCTGCTCTGCTGGGAGCCTGCTTCTCCCTCTCCCACTCCCCCTGCTTGTGTTCTCTCTCTCGCTGGCTGTCTCCCTCTCTGTCAAATAAATAAATAAAATCTAAAAAAAAAAACAAAAAAAGAAAAAAATATATATTTCTTCAATTAATATCCCCATTTAGATTTTGTTCACACCTGTTTTCATGTAATTCTGAACAGTGGAGCTAGGGATAAATACTTTTAATAAACGGGGTCCTAGGTTTCTGAAAGACTAGGTACTCTAATATAAAGCAGAATGACATAAAAGACAGAAAGTCACTCTTGTCTTCACAGAAGTGATTTCAAATTGACTCTTTGATAATTCTTAAGGTTTTCCAAACACTGAATTACTTTTTTTTCCAGTGTAGTTTCCCTTCCTTCAANGTGCCTGGGTGGCTCAGTCTGTTAAGCAGCTGCCTTTGGCTCAGGTCATGATCCTGGGGTCCTAAGATCGAGCCCTGTGTCGGGCTCCCTGCTCTGCAAGGAACCTACTTCTCCCTCTCCCTCTGCCTGTTGCTCCCCCTGCTTGTGTGCACGCTCTGTCAAATAAATAAAATCTTTAAAAAAAATTACATTGCATGTTTCAATGAGTGGACCAATAGCTTCCAATTTTTTTTTTTTTTTTGGAATTCTAAATGCATTGCCAAAGTTAGTTCAGTTGTCCTTTGGATTTTCACAAAATGAAATTCTAATCAAGTTTTAATCTTCATGGTATTAGTGTTACAATTCTGGACCACTCATTAGCATTTCCTTTATCTGAGGCTCTGAAAAAGCTCCATATGGTGTTAACATTTTTTCTTTAGAAGTTTCTCCAATTTTTTTCCTCATAAAAATCATTTTTGCTTTTATTCTAAAATCCTTTTTTCTGAATTGCTTTTTACTTTTTGATTATGAGGAAAATCACTGCTTAAATAGAGTTTCTAGTTTATTGAGGAAAACTTATTAAAGATAATTATATGAATAATTGATGATTTCTGTTGTGATAAATTCAGTGAATGAAGAATTCAGTATAATCCACACAGATATAAGTGCCTATCCCAGTTTGGAGCTGAGTGAAAAATGGTAAGAAAAGGCTTGCTGAAGAAAGGGACATATAAATGAATACTTGATATTATAGGTAGCTAGGCCGGAAGTCAGCAGGAGGTATAGTAATTGCAAGCAAAGGTAATAGTATCTTGAAAGATCGTCATGAGGGAAGGAATATAACAAGTTTGAGGAAATTAAAGGATGAAAATCTGGCAAATTAACATAGCAAGAAGTAGAGTGTACTAGTTCAAGGAGAGTAGTGGAGAGTAGTGACTGGTCAGATTAGGCAAAATCTTGAAAGCCATTAGACTCCAGAATCTTCTAATGTGTGGTAGCAAACTAAGGGGCTGGGTAAATTTGCATTTTAAATGATTTTCCTGGCTACTGGAAAAAATAATCTATTGTAGAAGGGAAGAGTGGATACAGGTGCATGAGGCGAAAGGCTTTTGCAATATTGTTGTAGAGGAAGAATGAAAGCTTAGAGTGGTGGTGGTTGAATCTGAAGTGAGATGAATTTGAAAAATACACTGGAGATTAAATTTGCTAAGACAGAGTGGGCTAGATTTGAGGGAAAGGGGAACGCCAAGAGTAATTTCCAATCACTTGGCAGGTTTAACTTGATACAATTTCAAATAGATGAGGAATGTCATTTTAAATCTATGAGAATAGTATGTTTCTAATTCTCAAATATCCAAAATATGGTACACACTGTACTTATTTAACTAGCATTTATTGGTGTCCAAAATGAACCACTGTATAAGATGTGTAAGACATTTCTGAGTCAGATTATCCCAGCTTGGAGGTAAGTAAAATAAGTAAACTGTTATCCTATTACTAAATGCTTAGCCTGGATATTTTAACAGTATTCTTTTTAGAAGAATGTAAAGTAACATACAGTATGGCTAATTAGGCTAGACGGGTATTTGATTAATTAGATAATGAGTTAAAGATCTTAAGATCTGGTCATCAAAATTATGTCAGGAAAGAAATCACATTCCTAGAAAGTATACCCATGACTAAAAATGTGTGTCAATAACAATTATCATCTTCTTACGATTGATCTTACAGGGAAATAAAGATACCTCCTACTCCTGTTCCCTGCTTAACAGCTTTAAGGCAGAGGGACAACCTAGCTCTATTCGGAGTGAATTGAGATCATGAGTATTATAAATATGTTAATGTTCTATATAGACTGAGATTGCTGTAGTTACATCAACCTGGTTGATAACAGTCTGATATCAAACATCATCTGATACTCTTTTGGCTTTGGTTAAAATGCAGAAAGCTGGAAAGAGCAGTACTCGCATTCTAACAAAAAATGGATAACCTATAAATTATAAATGTTCTTTGAACCCATTGGCAAGCTGGGATATTGGAGCCAACAGCTAACTTGGAATCTAAGGAAAGACAGATGTGTCCTACGAGGGATGAGAAGTGAGTATAGACTAACGGACAGCAGACAATGGAGAAAAGGGTTAAGAGTTCAGCTAAAGTTTTTCTAAAATTTTTAACAATTAATGGCCAAATGTGTGCTAGCATGAGAGTATAAAATCAATGGGAACCATAGATACATGGAGAGTTTACACTTTCACATTCTCTTTTCAGAGATCTGCCCTGGGTGTTTACAAGAATTATTGGGGGCGGATAGGATATTGGAGAAAGCTTTTTTGTTGGTATCAGAGTGAGGGTAATTGCTGCTATTGTCATAGTGACAGGAATATCTGCCTCAATACTGCTTGCCTGCAAAAATTAGGCCTTAAAAGCTGGGAAAGTGCAGCAGACACTGTTGCCCCCAAATATAGTTGAAGACTCACTATGACTGGTTCTTTGTTTTGAGTACAAAATGAAAAACCTTTACTCATAAAGAAAGGGCAGGGAAACTGTTCTGAGCCCAGATTATTTAAGAGGTCTCATACCACTAGGCAGGATTAGTGAAATAAAATCTCAGCATTGAGATGTATAGACACAGGACACACCTAAGATTGAAAATGGACCAGAATAACAAGGAATATACTCTATCCTCTATCACCAGTGTAGCAAACTGAATTAGTTGGGGTTCTCCAGAGAAGTAAAACAACTCGGTTATTGATTAATTGATTGATTGATTGATTAGAATTGGCCCACACAGTTATGGAGGTTAAGTCCCAAGATCTGCAGACCAAAAGGCCTGACAGAGTCAATGTGTAAAGTGCCAGTTAGGTTCTGAAGGCAGGAGGACACTGATGTCCTAATATAAGACCTGTATGCAGAGAGAGCAAATTGTTTCTTGTTCAGCTTTGGTACTATTCAGGTCTTCTAAGAATTGGATGAAGCCCACTCACATTAGAGAGGGCTCTCTGCTTTACTCAGTCTGCTAATTCAAATGTTAATCTCTCCCAGGAACACCTTAATGGACACTCAGAATACTGTTTACCAAATGGGCATCTTGTGACCCAGTCACACTGACATATAAATTAACCATCATACAAGACCTGAGTAATAACCAGCAACAGTTTATCACTGGGTAGGAAACAAAGATATGGAGAGAGACCACATGCAGAGAAAGCCTAAGATGAGAGCAGATTAGGAAGACAGAAAAAACCCTCTAGCAAACCATCCCCCCACATTAAGTGCAAGGTAAAGCTAGAGGATTTTGACACTAAATATATTTTAAAAGTACAATTGACATTACAAATAACTTTATAAAAGCAACGACTTAGATAAAATGGATAATTGTCTAGAAATACACTGATTTCTAAAGTTTAACCAAGAGGAAATAATCTGAATATTCTTATATATATTGAAGGATGTCTTAACTGCTATTTCTGCCAAATACTTAAGAAATAATACAAATTTTATCAAAACTCTTCGGGATATAGAAGATGAAGGAGCACATTTTCACTTATTTTATGTATATATTTTTACTCTGATTCTAAACCCAGTCAAGGACATTACCAGAAAAGTAAACAATGGAAACATATCCATCACAGTACAGATTTGAATTCCCATACTGAACTGATTTTATTTGATAATACTTTATTGAAAATATTTCCATTATTCATTTTGGACAAAATTACAGAGTAATTCAGTGGATAAAGTATGGTCTTTTCTGCAAATGATGGTGGTATAATTAGTAATCCATATGGGTAAAAAATGAACTGTATTTCATACCTTATCCCATATGCAAAAACATACAATAATGAGAAATTTAAATTCATATAAATTAAAATTTAATCCTTTTTGCAAAGATCTGCCATACGTAGGAGAAAATATTTGTAATATATTTATCTGATAGAGGGACTTGTTCAGAATATAAAAAGAACTCTCAAAACTCCATGAGAAGAAAACAAACAACACAAGAAAAAAAATGTGTAAAATATTTGACTAGATACTTCACCAAAGAATGTATATATACATTTATGTAACATTACTGAAAAGGTAGTCTATAAAGGTAGAAACCATATCTCATTGCCAGGCACTAAGAATGTTGGTAGATTGGACTATGAAAGTATGTGAGGGGGGGAGATGGAATTATTTTATGTATTAATTGTGATGACTACATGATGGTAAATTCATAGAACTGTATGCTAAAACGAGTGAATTGTTATTTTTAAATTAATGCCTTAAAATGGCATAAAAGAACATTTAAATTAGTTTTTTGCAAGGAAATAAGATACTAAAACTGTTTTTCCCTAAAAGCACAGAAGTACCATTAACATAGTATTCTGTGTAAGCTCCAAGTACCCTGAAATAATATTCTACTTATAAATATTTAATACTGTAGATGTGAGAGATTGGGCCAATTAACATTTGTTGTTAGTTCTAATATCTGCATTTAATTTTTTTAAAGATTTATTTATTTATGAGAGAGTGAATGTGAGCAGGGGAAGGGGCAAATGGAGAGGGAGAGAAAGAATCAACTAGACTCCACGCTGTTGGGGGCTCAATCTCACAACTCCGAAATCATGACCTGAGCCGATACCAAGAGTCAGACACTCAACTGACTGAGCCACCCAGGTGCCCCTTTGCATTTAATTTTTAAAGTACCTTAGATAAAGAGCACTGTATTTATTAAAAATATTTTGATGCATTAAAGAAAGTTGGATAAGTTAGACTAAAAGTTGTCTTTTTTACAGCTAGGTACTAGATTACGTAGTTAATTTTGAAAAATGATGAAGGCTGATTTCTTGCCCCAAAAGACCATCTCAGTCCATTGGAATCCAGAAATGTAATTGAATAGTAACAGTATTTTATTTCTGCTGTAAGCCTTGTATATACAAGGATTTTGAGAATTACTGACAGTGGCCTTCCCAGTATCAGGACTGTACAAGAAGCAAAGGATTGTTAAAGATCCATTTCATTTCTATAAATGAAACAGTTGTTGGGATTGAAGTTGGAAGGTAGTAATTCCCAGGGAAAAACAAAAATGTATTTCCCCCATTTGATTTTCATCCTCACACCCATAGAAGCCCATTATTTCCCACACACAACTGTGCTTGCTTTTCTCTACTTCCTTCTGCCTTTATTTCAGTAGTTAGTGAAATATACACGCATGTTAATTATTTTTATTAGACTGAGCCATTCTTTCTTCCAATTGTATTCATTTATAGAAATATATTTCTTTGGGGCGCCTGGGTGGCTCAGTCGTTAAGCGTCTGCCTTTAGCTCAGGGCGTGATCCCAGGGTCCTGGGATTGAGCCCCACATCAGGCTCCCTGCTCTGCTGGGAGCCTGCTTCTCCCTCTCCCACTCCCCCTGCTTGTGTTCTCTCTCTCGCTGGCTGTCCCCCTCTCTGTCAAATAAATAAATAAAATCTAAAAAAAAAAACAAAAAAAGAAAAAATATATATTTATTCAATTAATATCCCCATTTAGATTTTGTTCACACCTGTTTTCATGTAATTCTGAACAGTGGAGCTAGGGATAAATACTTTTAATAAACGGGGTCCTAGGTTTCTGAAAGACTAGGTACTCTAATATAAAGCAGAATGACATAAAAGACAGAAAGTCACTCTTGTCTTCACAGAAGTGATTTCAAATTGACTCTTTGATAATTCTTAAGGTTTTCCAAACACTGAATTACTTTTTTTTCCAGTATAGTTTCCCTTCCTTCAACAAGTGTTCCAACAGATAATAATACCAGATATAAAACTGATTTTGAGTAGTAACTCTTCACTTGCTGACATACAGTAGATAATTTTGACAGTTCTTTCTGATTTATTTGTAGTAGTCACTTAGGAAATCAGGTATTTTCTTTGAGTCTAACGATGTTTCATACATGGTGGTCACAGTGCTGGCTGTGAAGTGCCCAGTTTTTGAACAAAGAGGATAACTAACAGGAGACTATTTCCAACCATAGGAAAACAAGTTGTTTCATACAGGAGGATCTGTGCATTTTCTTTCATGGTATTTTGTAACCACATTTATGAACTATGAATTTAGCAGACCCAGGGTTGGGTGCACATCTTTATTATAATGTGCTATGGTTTTAACCTACTTCACCTGTCACCAGTATAATGAAATTTGACTTTGATGAACATGCTTAACAAGAAAACAAAAATCCACTGAACAGAATCTAGCAAGCAACAATATATTTAATCCTATAGCAACACAATTTATCCACTACCTTTTTGACATTTGATTGGAGCTATTCACGGGAAGCACACTTCATTCCCTTTATCAAGACCTTCAGGTTTGGATTTATTCTCTGAGAGGATAATCCTGCTGGTATGTTCAGTAATTCTGCAGTTGAAGCATTGAGTCACTGATCTGTTGCAATAATATCATAGAAATAAAATGGGTACTCCTTGAAGGAATGGATTTTGCATCATAAATATTTAGTCATATGACAAATACAGAAAGCAATGAGTAAAAGTTTCCACATCCTAGAATTATGTATGTGTTTATATTGAAGATTCGGAATGTTATTTAACATTTCCTTTAGGCAAAATGTCTACAGAATAGAAGGATGCCAGTATAATACATATTTCTGAGCAAACTCAGGAAAAGAACCAAATTTAAGAATGAGAATCTAGGCAATTTGATTTCTTTAATTATGGAGAAATGATTTAATAAAATTATCATTTTATAAAATGTAGGTTTTCTATTTTGATATTTTGCTGCTGTCTTATTGTCAATACTTCTTATTCTCTGCTTACTCAACATTTAAAAAAATTTATAGCGATGTTGATAGTCTGAGCAAATAGGAGTATATTCTTGATATATCTAAACAGTTTAATCTGAAGATGAATATAGTTTGTTTCATCCTTAATTATATTCCAGTATTTGAATTAATGAAACAATTTTACTCTTAATTACCTAATATGAATATATTTACAATTATGCTGAAGTTCCTATCGGTAGTCTTTTTAATGTTTCTTAAACGTAATAGTCACATATCTAAATAATTCAATTTCTTTTTGTGTTTATTTTGTCCCTTATTTGTATATTACCAATTCTAATTAAAAGAAGATTCTACTTTTCTTTATCGAAAATTTCTTCCGATTCACTACTTAAGTCATTCACAGAACTGTGTAATTCATTCATTTTAAGCTGCTCTAATTGCCACATGAGCAATTTCTTTTTTTTTTTTTAAGATTTCATTTATTTATTTGACAGAGAGAGAGCACAAGTAGGCAGAGCAGTAGGCAGAGGGAGAAGGAGAAGCAGACTCCTTGCCAAGCAGAGAGCCTGATGCAGGGCTCCATGGCAGGACCCTGGGATCATAACCTGAGCCGAAGGCAGAGGCTTACCCGGCTGAGCCACCCAGGCGCCCCGGCAATTTCCTTTCTTACCCTTATCTGTCTGTGATATCTGACAGTCTCCAGGACCTTCTGTTTGAAACTGTTTCCTAACCCTTGACTTCTAAATTTCCATCTTTCCTAGATCTGCCCCCTTCATGTTTATGACTCTTTCTTCTCAGACTCTTTGCTCTGTGTGTGTGTGTGTGTGTGTGTGTGTGTGTGTATGTGTGTGTGTCTTGTGACATTTCTCCTCCCTGGTTAAAGTCTGGTATTCTCTGGGTTTCACTATGTAACCTCTTTTTACTTTTCTATGTGGTCTTTTCCCATTTGAGATATATATACACTTTGGTCATCAGTCCTCTGTTTTAGCACAACTTCACATCTGTGAGATTCCCTAGTACATTTTCCCCATTATCAAAATTCCCACATCCTGATCTGAATGGTGTTATGGACTGAATTGTGCCCCCCCCAATCCATATGTTGAATCTTTAACCCCAAATATAATTATATGTGGAGACAGGGCCTTTAAAGAGATAATTAAGGTTAAATGAGGTCGTGAGGGTTGGGCTTTAATCCAATAGGGGTGGTGAACTTACAACAAGAGAAAGAGATACCAGGGATGTGTGCACAGAGGAAAGACCCTGTGAGGTCACACAGAGAGGGTGGCCATCCGCAGGCCAAGGATAAAGGCCTCAGGAGAAACCAGATCTGCTGGACCCTTAATCTTGGACTCCAGCCTCCAGAACTGTGAGAAAATAAACTTAAGTCTCTCAGTTGGTATTTTGTGAGCTCTAGCAAACTAACACAAATAACATCTATGTGTCTGAGGTAGGCTGTGGGGTTTACTACATTAATTCTTCAATGACACCTTTGCACTTTCACATATATTTTTGGGGTTTACTACATTAATTCTTCAATGACACCTTTGCACTTTCACATATATTTTTGGGGTTTACTACATTCTTCAATGACACTTTTGCACTTTTCACATATATTGTAAGGTCATGCTATGATCTGAATGTTTTTGTTCTCCCCCAAATTCATATATTTACTCCTAAAGCCCAAAATGATGGTATTAGGAGGTGGGGACTTCAGGAGGTGATTAGTCATGAGGACACAGCCCTTGAGAACAATGGGATTAGTGGCTTAATAAAAGAGAGTCCAAAAAGTTCCCTTACCCTTTCCACTGTGTGAGACTACAGTGAAAGTCTGCAGCCTGAAAGAAGGCCCTCACCCCACTGTACTGCCACCCTGATTTTGGACTTCCAGCCTCCAGAACTGTGAGGAATACATTTCTCAGTCCAACATTTTGTGATAGCTGAACACTGAAATAGGACCAGAATCATAGTACTGCAGATTTCCAGATCCCCAAGAACATTGTCTAGAAGGGCCTGAACTGAGGATTGAGCTGGTGACTTAGTAGCAGGAGTAGTTGCTCTTGCTGCCTTCTCTTCTTGCTGCCTGCTCTTGTACTCTCTCCCTGTTCCCTTGCCTTCTTTTGGTTTGTTTTGTGCTCTGAAATTTTGCACCTGGTTCTACCCAGAACTTTAAAAAGCCAGGCCTCTAGCCAGGCCCTTATATCTCTTGATGGAATTTTTAATATATTTACCTCACGGGATTTTTAGAATTATTCTTTCCCTTCTCTGGATCTGCACCAATAAATTAAAAGTGATGGACAAGCATTGTGAAGAAAGACTAACTTGTATAAACACCAAGAAAATATTGCAACCAAGTTATCTTTAAATGTTTTCAGATATGTGGGTTAAATTGCCCACAGTTCATTCGTTGAACGAAAACTTATGCTTGGACGGTAGACATGTGCCAGAAAGGTAGTATGCTAGGAAATAGAGAACTGCTATTCTATACAAAACATTTACATCATGCCAGGGAATATGCTGACTACTTCACAGACATGAATACATTTGATACTAGAACTTTATAAGATCTGGATCCATTTTATGGATGATGAAACTGATAAATGAGAGTAAACAAAAGAAAAGGAGCTGGTCTAGAGGTGAGGATGATATTTTCTGTTTTGAACATCTGGAACTCAGTATCATTGCCATCATCATCTGATGGCAACTAGCTATGTGATTTTAATCAGACTTCTTTATTCTCTAAATTCCATGCCTCCAAATGGGCATAGTTACAGGATTGTTTCATAGGGTTGTTGTTTATGTGAATCATTTAGCACAATGCCTGAAACTGTGAACTGTCTGTAACTCCTCAAATAAAACGTTTGTCAGCCTAAATCCTCTTTCAAACAACTTACGGTTCCAATTTTTAAGTCTATATGTTTGTTTTTATCAGTGTTCAAACATTTTCCTCAATTCACATGTATCAATCTTGTTTCATTATTACACAGTAATTGCATGTAGATTTTTTGTGAACTAATTTACCCAGTTTTCCAACTATTATAACTCATCAGTTTTTAATTTTATTTTAACTTATAATGTGTCTACTTAGTGTTGTATGACGGTTGAAAAGTTTTTGGAGTATATTCTGTATTCATGCTTTTTCTTTATATATTAAAGAGCACTGCTATATAGGCTTCATAAATGAATGAAAACATTCTTAAAATTGTTTAATCACAGGAAGTCTTTTAATTTTATTTTTACCCTGTCCCTTTTACCCCACGTTATCTTTTTAAAAAAATTTCTTACAAGAGATTCTAAGGCTTTCTCTTCTTCTTTGCTTGGATCTCCTTGATCCACTTGAAAGAAACAGTACCTACGTGATTTTTAGCAACTCTGTTGGGAACTTTGCTAGATTTTGTTTTTAATCAATTCAGATCTTTATTAACTGATTTGTCTTATGCCCCTTTGCTCATACAAGTATACTACTGACAGTGCAACTGTTCTTGCTTTTCCTTTCATTTTTTTGCACTATATCCTATTTTTCTCTCAGCAAGCAATAGACCCTGCTTTTTATAGGCTATTTTTGCCCTCATTTATTTAACTTTTACTTATTCATAAAATCCACTTACAACCTTATATTCAAGTGATTTTTTAAATACTTGGCANCTGGTATTCTCTGGGTTTCACTATGTAACCTCTTTTTACTTTTCTATGTGGTCTTTTCCCATTTGAGATATATATACACTTTGGTCATCAGTCCTCTGTTTTAGCACAACTTCACATCTGTGAGATTCCCTAGTACATTTTCCCCATTATCAAAATTCCCACATCCTGATCTGAATGGTGTTATGGACTGAATTGTGCCCCCCCCAATCCATATGTTGAATCTTTAACCCCAAATATAATTATATGTGGAGACAGGGCCTTTAAAGAGATAATTAAGGTTAAATGAGGTCGTGAGGGTTGGGCTTTAATCCAATAGGGGTGGTGAACTTACAACAAGAGAAAGAGATACCAGGGATGTGTGCACAGAGGAAAGACCCTGTGAGGTCACACAGAGAGGGTGGCCATCCGCAGGCCAAGGATAAAGGCCTCAGGAGAAACCAGATCTGCTGGACCCTTAATCTTGGACTCCAGCCTCCAGAACTGTGAGAAAATAAACTTAAGTCTCTCAGTTGGTATTTTGTGAGCTCTAGCAAACTAACACAAATAACATCTATGTGTCTGAGGTAGGCTGTGGGGTTTACTACATTAATTCTTCAATGACGCTTTTGCACTTTTCACATATATTGTAAGGTCATGCTATGATCTGAATGTTTTTGTTCNACCTTTGCACTTTCACATATATTTTTGGGGTTTACTACATTAATTCTTCAATGACACCTTTGCACTTTCACATATATTTTTGGGGTTTACTACATTCTTCAATGACACTTTTGCACTTTTCACATATATTGTAAGGTCATGCTATGATCTGAATGTTTTTGTTCTCCCCCAAATTCATATATTTACTCCTAAAGCCCAAAATGATGGTATTAGGAGGTGGGGACTTCAGGAGGTGATTAGTCATGAGGACACAGCCCTTGAGAACAATGGGATTAGTGGCTTAATAAAAGAGAGTCCAAAAAGTTCCCTTACCCTTTCCACTGTGTGAGACTACAGTGAAAGTCTGCAGCCTGAAAGAAGGCCCTCACCCCACTGTACTGCCACCCTGATTTTGGACTTCCAGCCTCCAGAACTGTGAGGAATACATTTCTCATTCCAACATTTTGTGATAGCTGAACACTGAAATAGGACCAGAATCATAGTACTGCAGATTTCCAGATCCCCAAGAACATTGTCTAGAAGGGCCTGAACTGAGGATTGAGCTGGTGACTTAGTAGCAGGAGTAGTTGCTCTTGCTGCTGCTTCTCTTCTTGCTGCCTGCTCTTGTACTCTCTCCCTGTTCCCTTGCCTTCTTTTGGTTTGTTTTGTGCTCTGAAATTTTGCACCTGGTTCTACCCAGAACTTTAAAAAGCCAGGCCTCTAGCCAGGCCCTTATATCTCTTGATGGAATTTTTAATATATTTACCTCACGGGATTTTTAGAATTATTCTTTCCCTTCTCTGGATCTGCACCAATAAATTAAAAGTGATGGACAAGCATTGTGAAGAAAGACTAACTTGTATAAACACCAAGAAAATATTGCAACCAAGTTATCTTTAAATGTTTTCAGATATGTGGGTTAAATTGCCCACAGTTCATTCGTTGAACGAAAACTTATGCTTGGACGGTAGACATGTGCCAGAAAGGTAGTATGCTAGGAAATAGAGAACTGCTATTCTATACAAAACATTTACATCATGCCAGGGAATATGCTGACTACTTCACAGACATGAATACATTTGATACTAGAACTTTATAAGATCTGGATCCATTTTATGGATGATGAAACTGATAAATGAGAGTAAACAAAAGAAAAGGAGCTGGTCTAGAGGTGAGGATGATATTTTCTGTTTTGAACATCTGGAACTCAGTATCATTGCCATCATCATCTGATGGCAACTAGCTATGTGATTTTAATCAGACTTCTTTATTCTCTAAATTCCATGCCTCCAAATGGGCATAGTTACAGGAGTGTTTCATAGGTTTGTTGTTTATGTGAATCATTTAGCACAATGCCTGAAACTGTGAACTGTCTGTAACTCCTCAAATAAAACGTTTGTCAGCCTAAATCCTCTTTCAAACAACTTACGGTTCCAATTTTTAAGTCTATATGTTTGTTTTTATCAGTGTTCAAACATTTTCCTCAATTCACATGTATCAATCTTGTTTCATTATTACACAGTAATTGCATGTAGATTTTTTGTGAACTAATTTACCCAGTTTTCCAACTATTATAACTCATCAGTTTTTAATTTTATTTTAACTTATAATGTGTCTACTTAGTGTTGTATGACGGTTGAAAAGTTTTTGGAGTATATTCTGTATTCATGCTTTTTCGTTATATATTAAAGAGCACTGCTATATAGGCTTCATAAATGAATGAAAACATTCTTAAAATTGTTTAATCACAGGAAGTCTTTTAATTTTATTTTTACCCTGTCCCTTTTACCCCACGTTATCTTTTTAAAAAAATTTCTTACAAGAGATTCTAAGGCTTTCTCTTCTTCTTTGCTTGGATCTCCTTGATCCACTTGAAAGAAACAGTACCTACGTGATTTTTAGCAACTCTGTTGGGAACTTTGCTAGATTTTGTTTTTAATCAATTCAGATCTTTATTAACTGATTTGTCTTATGCCCCTTTGCTCATACAAGTATACTACTGACAGTGCAACTGTTCTTGCTTTTCCTTTCATTTTTTTGCACTATATCCTATTTTTCTCTCAGCAAGCAATAGACCCTGCTTTTTATAGGCTATTTTTGCCCTCATTTATTTAACTTTTACTTATTCATAAAATCCACTTACAACCTTATATTCAAGTGATTTTTTAAATACTTGGCATTCACACCTTAATGTATTATCTAACATATACGTAATAATATCTGTTGCTTGCCTACTTTTGCAGCCTAAATAAATAGCAAGTTTTGGCCTACTTGACAAATTGCTTTTCCTTTTTACCTCCGACAATAGATGCTTACTTAATCTCTAGATCTTTTTGTAAGTCTTCTCTTGAATATAGTAAGTCTATTAAGAGTTCAGAAATCAAATATAAACATTATATGTATCTATTTAATATTTTCCCTGACTATAAAGGCTAATGCATAATTGCAAATGCCACCTGTTATCTGTGTCAGATTTTTAGTTTTTTGCTTAATGTGAACTCATTGAATAAAAGAACACTGTTTAAAATGTGTATGCCATAAATATCTGTCTCAGTAATTATTTATTAATTTTGTTATTAACATACATAACAATAGCAGTTACTTGAATATTGATTTTGAGGGTAATATGCCTGAAGTATCTTATTGAATATCTGAGCTGATTTGGTTACTCTGAATTATCTTGGAAGACGTTATCTTTCTCTGTCATTCAATAAAAATCATTGTATGGGGCGCCTGGGTGGCACAGCGGTTACGCGTCTGCCTTCGGCTCAGGGCGTGATCCCGGCGTTATGGGATNATATTGATTTTGAGGGTAATATGCCTGTAGTATCTTATTGAATATCTGAGCTGATTTGGTTAGTCTGAATTATCTTGGAAGACGTTATCTTTCTCTGTCATTCAATAAAAATCATTGTAGAAGTTTCATGGTTTGTAAAAGTGAATGATTTTTCTAGAGATAAAAGGAATATTCTCAAGATTTATGAGCNTCACTGTAGAAGTTTCATGGTTTGTAAAAGTGAATGATTTTTCTAGAGATAAAAGGAATATTCTCAAGATTTATGAGCCATAGTTCTTAGAACTCCAAGACAACATTAGTTTCTTAATTGGTCTCCCTACTGTAAGAGTAAATAGAAATTATTTTTTCAGTTAAATAAACTAGAAAAGAGACCTTATACCATTTCTTTGGAGGCAGCACATCTGAGTCCTTAGTCTAACTTTTAGAATAGAGATAAGTGATTAAGTTCACTTTCCAGTTTATATAATGTAGAGATATATACATGGTCACTGACTGCGTAATCTCTAAATATGTAAGATGCTTCTCCAAAATTAGAGGAATAAATACAGAGATCTCTCAAGAGATGTCAGTAGACCATCATGAGGTATAGCCTTTTCTGTCTTGAGATAAGTTATTCTTCCTTCTGCTTTGCTGCATAAAATGTGTAAGATTTTATTCTAACTTTGTAGTCCCTTTGGTGCCAGTTTACATTCATGTAAATCTGTTAATGCTCCTCAGTAATAAATTGCGTTCCCTGTCTATTCTATATGCTAGAGTAAGGTCTTTTACTGACAGAGTTGGTTTATTTCCTCACACTACCTTCCTGTATGACACCTTGTACACTGCTATCAACTTATAATTTTAAAATATAATCAAATTACCATTGAGGTCATAAAATTGTATCATTTGTAAACAGTGGAAAGCCATAGTACATTTTTATTAGAATTTAGTGTCATAAAAGTAACAGTTTTATGTTAATTCACAAACTCGACATGTTCTGTATTTCTAACATGTTTCATTATTTTGTTTTGGTTTAGTTTTTGGAATTACAGAAGTTAAATTTTATGTGGAAAAATAAACACTCATGAACCTAAAGATAATTTCTGGGCATAAAAAGAGTTATTAAGTGAGTGACTATATTGTCAAGTATTAGAATATATTATAATTCCTTAATAAGTACTGTAGTGTGTGGCTGGCTCGTGAATAGATGGACAGATCAACAGAAGAGCCTATAAAATCTAGAAATGATACAGATACATTGGGTAATTTCATATNAGATACTTTGGGTAATTTCATATATAAATGCAGTAGGAGGGGCGCCTGGGTGGCATAGCGATTGGGCGTCTGCCTTCGGTTCAGGGCGTGATCCCGGCGTTGNTATAAATGCAGTAGGAGGGGCGCCTGGGTGGCATAGCGATTGGGCGTCTGCCTTCGGTTCAGGGCGTGATCCTGGCGTTGTGGGATTGAACCCCACATCAGGCTCCTCCACTATGAGCCTGCTTCTTCCTCTCCCACTCCCCTTGCTTGTGTTCCCTCTCTCGCTGGCTGTCTCTGTCTCTGTCAAATAAATAAATAAAATCTTTAAAAAAATAAATAAATAAATACAGTAGGAAAAAGTACATTATTCATTAGTTTGGACAAGTGAGTGTCCATGAAGCAAAACATAAAGTTATCCACACTTCACAACTTTTACCAAGATAAATTAAACATGAGAACTTGAAATAGAAATAACAAAAACATATAATTAGGAGACATCTACAAGAACTTCTTTAAATTTCTTGAGTTATATTTAACTTTATATTTAACTAGCTCAAAAGCCTTAAAAATTATAAATGTGATTTCACAAAAATATGAATGGAAAAATTAACCTAAGCAAATTCTAAAGGTAACATACATAATACTGAAAAATTTTGTACTTCGTATTGCAAACAGGTCTATTTTTCATATACTGAAATAAAACACTTCTAAACATTCTTACAGCTTATCTGATGGGAATTTGAAAATTTAATTTTTATTCACATATTTTTTGATCTGGTAATTTCAGTTAATGGAACTATTTACTCAAATGGATTTGTTGATTACAAGAAGGGAATTCTTTGCAGCCATTATATTTTTGCAGGTATGAAGAATTTTTTTGTACTGTAAACACCGATATGGAATGATCTCTAAGCTATAATATTATTTAAAACAAGATGAAGAATGGCAGATGTCATATTGTATAAAAAGGGATATATATATATATATATGTATATGACTTAGGTACATAAAATGTTTCTGAAAAATGTTTTTTGCCTTTTATGGGAGAAAATGGTTTGCATAATGTCATGTAGTTATCTTTTTTTGTGGCTTTAGTTATAAAGTGAGTGGGAGTTGAAAGTCTTGGATTCAAAAGTTGTTAACTATATGAAATGTATGCAAATCAGCTGGGAAAGCAAATTTATGTTCTACTTACACAACAGATTATGTNTTGCCTTTTATGGGAGAAAATGGTTTGCATAATGTCATGTAGTTATCTTTTTTTGTGGCTTTAGTTATAAAGTGAGTGGGAGTTGAAAGTCTTGGATTCAAAAGTTGTTAACTATATGAAATGTATGCAAATCAGCTGGGAAAGCAAATTTATGTTCTACTTACACGACAGATTATGTTGGAAGAACTAGCCCTATTCTTCAGGTAGACATGGTCTTTCTGGGCTTTCTTTTTTGCTTGTGTCAAATAGGTTAGACGTGTGCGTTTATTCATTTTCTATTTCTTTTGCCTTACTACCAATACCACTTTTGCCATTTAACATTGCATAAATCAGAGCTGTCAGCTAGGATTCAGAAAATAACTATAGAATTAAACCTGCTTTTGTAATTTATAAGTATTTCAAGGTGTTCCACTTTCTGAAGTCATCTAGTCCTTAAAGAAAATGATAGCATACACTTATTTTAGTGTACCCTAGATTTTTAGGGGAAAAAAAGAAAAAAGAAAAAAGAAGGGATATCTAAGGATTCTGTTGGCACAGTACCCCTTACCAAAACGTCCTAAATTTACTGAATTCTAAATTACTGTTTATTAGCAGTTTTTCTGTGAATCCTTTTCTTATTTATCTGTGCTTTATCGTTCATGAATTCTCCCTTTCTTCCCTATTAAAACACACACACACACACACACACACACAACTAACCCAGGGCCATTGTATATAACAAGTCTTTGTTGAAAATTTGGGAAAAATAGAGGAGGATTAGAACAAACCACATAAGAAGAAGATAGGAAGGACTACATAAGTCAGTATTAGACATTTCTAATTACTTATCATTACAGTAGTGAATTTATTTTTGCCTGTTTTTCTTCTTGCAACTAGTGTATTGGGGATTCTCTCTGCCACTTTTTTCATTAGTTAGGATTCTCCCTTAACAATATCCCTTTGCCAGTGGTTCCAATTCTAAAGCTCTTGGATGCCCCGAGGAATTTTAATTTAGCTGTTTCTTGTTTCTGAGGTGAAGCTGCCCCTTAGTCCATCTCCAGTGTGGAATCCCAGAAATAATTTCTTTTAATAGTATTTTTCTCCCTGGTGTACATATTGTACCTTTATGTGATTCTTAAAATAACAGTAGTTTTTTTTCACTATTTATGAAGTTAATTGCCTTTAGAAATGTGCATATTTCTTATTAGTTAGATTTTACAATACAAAACAAGCAGAACATATCCTGAAGCTTAGCATAAATTTTGAATTACTTCATATATATTACATAGGCCTAATTATAGTAAACAATAGGACTTGATATATTGGTTTAAAGTTGAAGTGTTGTGTCTTTTCTACCAAACTGTAATAAACAAACATTCAAAAGTGGCTCCAAAAAACTCCTGAAGGGGAAAAACAGCTTGTTTAAATGAACTCTCAATTTTCTAGAAACAAATCGTTGACTAGAAGAAATTGCTCATTAATTATTACAACAACTGGAATTAGGGAATGGAGTAATATAGTCACTTTTTAAATGTAAGCGGAAATTCAATACCTGATTAAACATTTGCCAGTATTAACTATGAATAGCTAATAAACTTTAGTACCTGGATATTATTTGGTTCCCTGAAAAAGTTCTTATCTAGCTTTCAATTAAAATGCTCATCATACACCTAAAAGGACATATGATTTTCAATATCAATAGACTTAAACTCAATTGAAGTGTCACTGGGATGCATGGAACATTTTAGAGGTCTTACATCCAAATGACAACAGAGTACAAAGCTCCCTAAATCTGTGTGCCTCTGAAAATAAAATAAAACTCAACAGCAGTTTACTTTGTAGAATGTTTCTGAGTTTGTTCATCGATTGGAAACTGAGATATAAAGCCATACCTGATTGAAAGCCAACCCAGCATAAAAATATGAAGCAAAATATGTTTCTGCAGGGAATTTCTGCAGAAAACAGAAGAGAATTCAAGGCAGAAGATGAACTTCATGTGAAGTGTGAAAAATTTAGGTGAATTTTAGATGGATAAATTTAATCTCCTTTGAAGAGGATTCTTGCTAAGGTATATGATTCAGACTATGCTTGGATGAACTTTGATCAAGTAGCTTGAACCCATAGTTTTTCAAGTTTGGAAGCTGATAATTTAAAATTGAAACCAAACTTATGGAACTTTCTATTCTTTGGCAAGTAAAAATTCTATTTTCCATTTGGATCATCTACCTACTGGTAGTCCGTGCTCTTTCCATTCATCAACTTGTTATTCATACTATTAAAATTATGTAAATTATGTTGACTTTTCAACACAGGTCTTGGAGGAAAAACTTTAAAGCTTATGTAGAGAAATTTCTACTGTCCCCAAATCTCTCCACGTTTCAGATTATCTGCCTTCAAGTATAGGAAGATTTAAATTTTATTTAAGTACCAGGATACTGATCAACTCAAATTCCATACAGTATCACTGTTAAAATTTCTGCCCTGTGTCCTCTTTTTCTCTGCTTCCTTTTATTATAGGGTGAAACCTGCATCTGTAAAATGTACAGTTGCAGTTTAAGAACAAATGATAACATTCGTATGTTAGCCATTACTCTAGATTCATTTAGTGAACTAACCCATTTACATCTCACAATAAATTTAAAATGTAGCTGCTGATTTCTCTCCCAATTCACAGGTGAAGAAAACAAGACATACAAAGTTTATATAAATATCTCAAGATCACAATGCTATCAATGGAGAGATGTGAATGAAGCGGACAGGCTAGATTCTGAGGACATGCTCTTATCACACTATTTCTTTGGGGATAGATACAGCTAAAGATAGACATAAACCAACATGGTCAACTGGTATATTTATGTAGACAGATATAGACATATGATTAGACATAACTAATAGAAATAGATACATTGCTGCTCACAAAATATTATAGAGAAAAAGCAGGAGGGTGAAGAGGAGCATTTTAAGGAACTACTTTCTACAACTCATAGTATCAGAGTGTTACACTGAAGAATTTCACTGCACCATCTCTGGTGGCCACATGAACTTGACAAGACCAGCCTGGCATTGCTGTCTTGAAATGGGACATTTTGATATATTGAGAAAATAAATTTTGAATTCTTTGGTTTGCAATTGCTGAGTTATAAAAACAAATATGCTTTCTCACCACATTCCGAATCTCACTCTTTTCTCCTTCTTTTCCTATATAATAAATAATGTCTTTTTTCACCAAGAGGTGAAAGCAGTAGACATCTTTGAGCCTCAGCTTTTCCTTGAATTTCACACCACCCGACTTCTCACAGTCTCCCACCACAACAGAGCCCAGCAATTTTTTTTAAAAGATTTTATTTATTTGAGAGAGTGGGAGAGAGAAAGCACAAGAGAGGGGAGCATCAGAGTGAGAAGTAGACTCCCTGCTCAGCGGGGAGCCCAATGCAGGATTCAGTCCTGGGACTCTGGGATCATGACCTGAGCTGAAGCAGACTAAGTCATTCAGGTCCCCCAGAGCCCAACAGTTTTATTAAACATGAACATATTCACTACTAAATTACCAGATATTGCATATGAAAGACTTAAACCATTTGAATGCTAAAGAATAGCAAGGAGGGGCACCTGGTTGGCTCAATTGCTTAAGCATCTGCCTTTGGCTCAAGTCATGATTCTAGGGTCCTGGGATCTGGCCTTGTGGGGCTCCCTGCTCAGTGGGGAGTCTGCTTCTCCCTCTATCTCTCCCCTTACTCATGCTCCCTCTCTCTCTCCTTCTCAAATAAATGAGTACAATCTTAAAAAAAAAGAATAGCAAGTTTATTATTTCTACTTTAGGTTTGATTAGTTCCTAAAAGACGTATTGATGGTAATTATGAGCAGCTATCATTAGAACTTTATTCGAATATCTGGTATTTTGAAAATGTATGCTCAGAATCTACTAAGTTTGATTCAAAGACAAAAAGGAGACTCCTATAAGGCCATGTGGAAGTGATTAAATTTGAAAGAATTTTGATATATCCAAAAGAATACAAAGTAAGCACTACCTTTTATGCCTTAAGGGAATAGCTCATCATTTTCTTATGAAATAATAAGTAAATATGTATGTCATTCTTCTCTTGGTCAGTACTTAGAATTTTCATATGATTCTTTTTTAGAAACCCCTTTTCTTTTCTTTCTACTATATTTATAATTTTTCTCATTATCCTCAAAGAAATTTGGCACAAGTACCTGGAGAATCTTCTTTGCTAAGCAAGTGAAAAGGGATGAAACGGGAAGAGTCAGGGAGAGAGAGCAAGCTTCGGTTGAGTTGATTCTTTTAAGGTAAATAGGAAGAAATGATGATTTCTCTTTCAAGGTTGATTATCAGATAAAATTAGTGGCTGCCCAAGAGGAGAACTAACATATATTTGCTGGGGTCATCTTCCAAGATTTTGGTTTATGAGCAAAAAAATTGCAACTGATATTAAATCATTTCATTGTAAACTAACTTGCCAAAAAAATAACATTTACATGATAATCGGCAAGGCCTAGTATGAGAAAATAGAGGCAACACTTTGAGGGCAGTATTTGGTTTTGGTTCTTAGAATTCTCCTTCAAAACAAAAGATAAATTATGCTAAAATAGTATTATTTTTAGGGGGAAAATTTGTTATACATGACTATTTCAGAATGGAAGTTAGGCGTGGTTAACATTAATTCACTTCCTGAGAAAGCAAGCTAGGGGAGTTCTTAGAATTAGTGTGGACCTAGCTGAACTAAATAAAGCTTTCGTCATGTTAAATCTTCCAACACAGATTTTCTGAATACACAGCCAGTATTTGAGTGTGAATTTTGGTCAGTAGTACTCACTATACACTAGTACTTGTGTTTGAGGCCGTATGCCACAAGAAACTAAAGACATTTCATATTTCAGTGCATGCTAAAGAAGAAAAGATTCTGAATTGTTAAGCACATTTATGTGATCCAGGAATGGTAAGTCTCAGAGACAGAAATATGATGATTAATAGAAAGTATCCTTAGATTCTTACAGCATTAAGCCATTTCAGAGTCATTAATATTTTTTTAGTTGTTGTTGTTGTTGTTTTTGCCCCAAACCTATTCTCAAAAGAAATTTGTTCCTTTTATGGGAGAAGAATACTATTGGAATCTAAAACCCTAATTAACATCAGGAGCACACATTGTATTTTCCTCCTTCACTACTGAACATAGCCACAGTTGCTCAGGCTCCATAAGTAAGAAAGCAAGAGATTCCTTTTCCTTTGCATTCAAATTAGGTATTTATTAATTTATTTTCTCCACATTAATAACTACCAGCTTTTATCTTCTGCCACTAAGTTTAACATATGCTATATATGTTTCTTGATCTTACGTGTGTTAAAAACATTACAAAGAAGAAAGCTGTATATTAAATATATATAGTAATGTGAAAAGATTAATACAGTTACACAAATACAAAATCGAGCAATATCAAACAAGTTTAACAGTCCAGGCATCATTAATATAAATAGAATTCTAAATTCTAAATTAATATAAATGGTTTAAAATGGAATTTATATTAATGAGCTCTGAATTGCTAATCTTAAAGTTAATTATTAATGGATCATAACAATTAAGTTTTCAGGTTCAGGAATCTTAAAAAAATTGATATTTGGTAAAAATAAAACCAATTCTTGGTTTAAAAACTAAAGATAACAGCAGACAGTTTTAAAATATTTGATATAAAATTATTATTCAAGCATAATTCAATCCACAAAACTACATGGGTCCTAAGTGTATGTCTTAGTGTACTCTCTCATAATGATCACACCCATTTTTCCAGCTTTGGGATCAAGAAATTTTACCAGCAACAATGCGTCCCCTTCCAGTCACGTGCACCTCCTAAAGAGTGACGACTCACTTGCCTTTAATGGCCACAGGTTAAAGTTTGAACTTTCTGTAAATTGAGTCATAATAGATGTACTTATTTGGTGTCTGGCTTTTTATCTGACCATTATTTTTAAGAGACCCGTTTATATTACCGCATGAAGTTTTACACTGTGTTTATTCTCATTACATATAGTATTGTATGAATACACAACATTGTTTAATGTTTTTGTTCTGTTTTTGAAGGAGGAGGTTAATTCTATGGTAGGTAAGCATTTGGACTTTTCAGTTTGGGGTTTAAATTGGTAGTGCTGCTGTGAAAATACTTGTTTATTTTGTAGGATACATACCTAGGAGTGAAACTGGTAGATCGATTATTCCATACCCCATCCTAAACACACAGTATCATAACTCCATTTATGCATATCCGTTCAGGTAGCTGTGAAGTAATATTGCTTTGTGGTATTAACTGGCATTTTCCTGAGATCTGATGTTGTATGTGTTATGGGCTGAATTATGCCCCTCACTAATTCTTTGTTGAAGTCCTAACCCTATAGTATCTCAGAAAGTGACAATATTTGGAGATAGGATCATCAGAGGTAAAATGAGGTCATTAGGATGGGCTCTAACCCAGTATGACCAATGTCCTTCTAAGAAGAGGAGAGTAGGACACCAAGGAGAAAATGGCAATGAACATGGAATTGCAGATATCTCTTCATATTCTTAATATAACTTCTTTTGTATGTATAACCAGAAGTGAAATTTGGATTGCTGGAAATATGGCAGTTCTATTTTTAATTTTTTGAGGAAACTTCAAACTGTTTTCATAATGGTGTACTTTTTAGTGATCAGTAGAATGTCTGTTTAATTCTTTTCTATATGGTTAGCAAATATAATTCTACATTTTTAAGTGTTAATTTTTGATTTTTCAAATCCTGGCCTTGATATAATCTCTCTTTAAATAACTATTCTTTAATTTCTCTTAATAATACTTTATAATTTTCAGTATATGGCTTTGCCAGATTTTCATCTGATTTCTGGAGACCTGTATACCCAGAAAATGGAGTTATCACACACATTATCGTCATCGTTATCATCATCACCATTTTGTAAAGAAAGCTGAGGGGATTTATTTGATTTATTCACTGTGTGGTGGCAAATACTGGACTAGAAGTCTATATCCTTGATATCTATGTATCCTTAGAAACAGTTTTAAGAGGGGTGGAGTTCTTGGAGTAAACTTCTTCGAATGAAACCATTGATTTTGCTTCTATTCATTCTTCTTATAACTTCAAAAAAGTAATTACGGAAAAGTTTTATAACTTTTTAGAACATTTTCTATAAAAAATCAAATAGGTATAAAATAAAAATAGAACTATTAAATTACAACATTGAGATTGCTCAGTTTTCTAAACTTATTACTTATTTTAAAAAGGGAAATACAAGTTAGAAGCTTGAGAACAGTCTGTCTTTAAATTCAGTCTGTCTCAGGAAAATGTTTTTAGTACTTTGGCTCTCAGAGTCAAGCGTTTTCACTGTCTCTTTCTCTCTCTCTCTCCATTTTTTTCTCCCTAGTAACTTCTCACTTATCTTTAACAGCGTGTCCTGGTTTGAAAGGTAACATAATAATCTATTTTCACTATGTGTAACAAAAAAGACACAGTACTTTATGATTTTCTAGCTAAGGAAGCAGAAATGAAATAGAAAATCATGCTTTAAGGCATATTCTGTCAAATCTGTTGCGAAGAATTGAAGGTTTTGGATGTTAATCCGTAATGTAGATTGGCACCTTTGAGTACAGATAAACAAACCTGTAGTTTGGTCTAAAAAGAACTTATATCACTGTAGCTTAAGATGACTGTGTTAGAGAGTGAGATAAAGCAGCTTTCTGCTTTTTCCTCAGTATGGCATAACTGCTTTATTGTGGGGAGGGATCGGTGCATTGCAGAGTGGATTCAAGGCATATACTGCCTTAGTCAAGGAAATGGAACACAATTTTGAAAGTGTTTTCTGTATCTACATTATAAGACATCACCATCCACTTTCTAACAGAAGTGGAAAATAAGAAAAAAGTAATTCAAGAACTATTTAGTGATCACTTACTGTCATCCAGGTAGTGTATCTGAAGCTAAATTAGATTCTATTTAAGCTGTTCTAGAGGCATTAATTTTGAGAGGATGGTCGTTCCTCAGAGAACTCTGAAAACAAAACTAAACTCCAAGCCTTGAAGCAACGCTCATTAAATGTTCATTATGTTACTAAATTCTCAAAATACACGGCTGCCCAAATAAAATTTTCTATTTTATTGTTTTTTAATATCCTAGTAATTTAAAATTGAAATGCGAATAAAGTCTGCAGAATTGGATTGGTGTTAAATTCTTATTTTTGACAAATATATCAAACATATCATGACTGTGTAAGATGATAACTTTGGGATAAGTTGGGTGAAGGGTACATGAACCTACTGTATTATCTTCGTGATACCTTTGTAAATCTAAAATTACTTCAAAATAAAAAAGTTTTAACAACGAAATCCTCTCACAGTGACTTTAGTATCAAAGCATATGTGTGCAACAGTTAGGTATTCCTGGGTTAGTGTATAGCAGACTCTCCAGAGACATGACCTAGCAACTGGAAAGACTATAGTAATCAAATACATATTTAAGCTGTCTCTTTATCTGGACCTATTACTCCTCCCTTATGCTCGTTTTGTTTTCACTTCTCTGTTCTCAGCAGCTTCACTGTCTTTGTTTCATCTGAACATGGCCCACTCGTGGCTGCCCCAAGCCCACATTTATATGACCGTATAAGTGGACATGCACCTCTCTCCAGTAACTGACCTATTTTATACAAACCTTAAATTTCTGGATGGAATGATCTAACTTTTTTTATTGAGCCCATAGATTGACTTACACTATTGACAGTCTTTATGCATAGTACTATTATGTATAGCCAGAGATAGGTGAGGTCACAGAGTACAAACAAGGTTACAAAGGCTTATTCCTTGGATTTCTGAAGAAGTCTCAGAGGGCAGGATCCTTTACAGGGGCATCTCATAATTTGGATAAACTATATGGGCACATCAGTGGGGCTATACCAAAGAGAGTGAAGGATTCATTAACTTAGGGTTCTCTTAGGTTTAATGACAGAACTTTGACAATATGGAAGTACAGAATAATTGTTGCTTATATTTATTATCATTCCCTGGGGTGTTGGACTTCACACTGGTATCATCCAAATCATCCTTCACTAGGAAGACAGGCTAGGAAAAATTGTTAGAAAAAAATGGCTCTGTAGTAGCTGTTATAAAATAGTCAATAAGGTCTTATATCGGTATTAATTAACTGAAGTCCTATTTGTGGTACAATTTTCCTTGGGAAGAGCATGACATTAGAGAAGGTATACCAGAGAAGATAAAACAGTTATAAAAAATTTATAATAATAAAAAATCAGAATATAAAAATCAAAATTTTTATTTTTGTTATATCATTGCCAGAAGAAATAAGTTTTACAAGTAGATATTAACATCTGGCAAGACTATCAGTCTTCTGAGTAATGCCTAATTAATATATCATATATTAACTTACTTTTTTGTGTGTTGGAAAAACCAGTGATTAAGGTAAAATTTTGGCAATTTAGTGAGATGTTTTTATGAGGTTCTGCATTTCATGTGGTTTTTGACTAGATGAAATCCACTTGTTGCTTCATTTTTATGGTGAATCCAGTAGCTTTGGCTATTAAAAATTGTTCTTTTTCTCCACATTAAAATTCTAGCTCAATTAACAGAAGGCATTAACTGCCTGACAAGGGAAAACATTTTAATAGATGATTTCCTTTGTCAATTAAATGAGTTTCAAATAATTTGTTTTCTGAAAACAAAAATCAAAAAACCTCTCTGTAAGTGTCTTTTCTAATTTGTTATGAATTATTGCTTTGCATTTAATGTCAGGTGCAGAGAGTAAGAGTAAATTACTCTGTCCAGTATGGCCTACTAATATTCTCTGTTTATGTATAACAGAGATTTTTAATATTTAATGTATATTTTTAATATTTAATGTTTTATTTTAGATTTTTCCCCTTAATGTCCCTCTCCACACCCATTTATTCTCTGCACACTCAACTAAAATGTACTTTCTAATGTATTTAGTATATATCCATAAGGTATTATTGAATACTTAAAAACCTAAATAATGTTATTTTGTGTATATAAGTTTAAACTATATAAACTTTATCATTCTTTACTTTTTTTCTAAATCCTATGTTTTAAACATCTAGTAAAGATGTCATGTGCACGTGTAACTTATTATAATTATTTTTATTGCTATATCAAGCTCAACAGTGTGAAGACGATATATTAAAAGATTGGGACATTGACCAATTCATTGTTTGAAGTTAGTGAAACCAATACAAAAACATTTAAAAATGCACAAAAATAATAAATTATGAGCCTAATTCAGTTATTAATTTAAATGTGAAAATTTAGTATAAAATATTGGTTTACTGATTTCAGTGGTGTCTCCCCAAATAATACATAATGATCAAATTTATCTCAACAATGCAAGAAGGCTTAATATCAAATCTGAATACGTAAATCACAACATTAATCTTAAAGACAAACAGTATCTTTCAAACTCACTAGACAAAAAAAGCATTGCGTAAAGTTCAATAGTTTATTATAACTGAAATAAAATCTGACAAAGCTAAAAGTATGAAAAAAATGGTAAGGATTATCTACTGAATAGTTTGATACATTTATATAGAATGCTCACTGTATTTCTTGGCCAATAACAAAATGATGTCTTAAAAAAGTGACATATGAGGGACACCTGGGTGGCATAGTCAGTTAAGTATTCAATTCTTAATTTCATTTCACGTCTCTCTATAAAATAAATACATCTTTAAAATAAATAAATAAATACATACATACATAGATGATATATGAAGTGAAAAATTTTAAAGATAAAACGGTTGCACTTGCAAATAAAATAGTCCCTTATATGGAAAACCTAACACCATTAACAAGCAGACATTAAACTTGACAATAGACTTTGGAAAAAAATGTCAGGTTTAAGATTATTTTAGAAAAATTGATTGTATTTATTTACTCTGGCATTAAACCATTACAGAAGTGAATAGCTTCTAGGCTGGGAAACATACTTGGAGAATCATGGCATTGATTACACTACTCGCAGTTACAGTAGAAACAATACGTGTCAAAGAAGTAAACTAAAAGTGTACAAGAAATCTGTGGAAACGTTTTTAATGACTTAAAACATAAATACATGGTGAAACTTACTATTTTCATGAGTGTGACAATGGGACACTGTAAGGATGGTGGTTTTACTCAAATTATTTGAAAAAAATGCTATGCAATTTCCTATGAGATTTCTCCAGAATTTTCAGGGAAGCTTAGGCAATTGATTTGAAAATATTTTTGAGGGAAAAATCTAGTGGTAGGTGAAGAGACCTCAAAAATATTAAAGAATGTAGATGGTACAAGCTCCTTGAAATAGTAAGATCTATAACAGGAGTCATAGTAATAAAAAAGAAATTTTGGATATAGGACATAGATTACATCACAAATTAATGTAAATAGCATGGATTATTTTGTGGATAGAGCTTAAAACTGAAGACTACGTTGAAAATATTTCGGCTTGGACCCCTACCTTACAACAAAAACAAACTCTAAATGGTTTAATTGTGCAAATTAGAAAGATAAAAATATAAAACAAATAGAACAATAACAGGGATTATTATAAACTTGGATTACAGAACTAAAACGAGAGGCAAAGAGAAACAGTCATAACAGGGTGTTTTTCCAACTCCAGAAACAAAATCCAGGAAACCCATACTTCGAATGAAAAGCTGATGATACATGAATACATGACACATGTAAACATATCATAGAAGTATAAATTGAATGGAAAACCAAATGAAGGTTTTTACAGTTTATTTTTAATTGCTATTGCTCTGTTATTTTCATTTCATGGAAGAGTTTGGATTACTCATAAAATAAACAAACATGAATAAATTAATAATTGTAAGTGATTTCAAGCATCTATACAAAAATAGTAGGTGTAGATATGGTTTGTGGTGAGGAGATGAACGTTAAGTTTAGTGCAAGACACATGAATAGGGAACTAAGAACACAAATAATGAAATTTAGCTCAAAATATGTTAGAGGTCAGGGATGATATTCTAGAGTAGGAAGCACCTGAACAGTGGCTTAAAGACAAATGTGGTATGGTAAATAAAGGAGCAAGAGCTTTCCTCGTAGAGAAAAATTGTGTGAGCAAAGGTAAAGAATGAAGCTGCGTTCTAGTGATATGGCCCTCAAATTCTGCTGAGATCCCTGCATTACTCTAATTCCCATCCTTAAGGAGTCATGGGCCATTCACCATTGCTCTTGCTTCTGTGAACTACTCAGGAGGCTGCTAGCACATTAATTTTCTAGTTCAGGTTAGAAAGTGTAAATATCTGTTCTCACTCACATAATTGTAATGTGGAAATTGATACTAAAGAGTTGATTGTGAATAATTCCTTAGGACAATAAGAATTGCTTATTGGGCTGAGATAGAAGCATTGAGTTTTCTATTAATATTCAGGAAAAGGAAAGTAGAATGCTATGATAAGCACTCGTGCAATAGCTAATAAGGTATTGCCTGCTGTGTTCTGAGATAATGTGTCTATAGAGGAAACCTCTGAGAAATTAAGTATTTGCTCCTATAGATCAATTTGAAGGGGTGAGAGGTTTTTGTTTTTTGTGTTTTTAAGAAAAAAATTGGAAAAATGGGGTGCCTAGCTGGCTCAGTTGAAAGAGCATGCAACTCTTGATCTCAGGGTCATGAGTTTGAGCCCAATGTTGGGTGCAGAGATTACTTTAATTTTTTTTTTTTTAAATAAAAGTGAAAAACTAAAAAAAAAAATCAACCTGGTTTAAATCTCTAAATTTTCTCTTCTAGAAATGCAATTCTGATGACTCATTTCTAAAAATTTACTTAACTACACTTTAACTTCTCTGCAATTGAAAGCTCAAACAGACAACCTTGAATTATTTCTCTCTACACATCTATGACCCTCCCCAGCTAATACGTGCCATTTATTATATTGGAATGAATGAAGTCAGCCAATTTTGGAAGCTAGAATTCTGGGCAAATTCTTTAACTTCTTATTCTCCTTTCATCAATCGTAATTTCTAATCAATGACTGCTAAATAAGTAGCCATAAATATTTGTTCAGTCTGCTTTCTTTACCCATCTTAACTGTGATTTTCCAAGTTCATGCAAACATTTAGAAGTTTTATTTATTTCTCTCATGATAAAAACCTTTCAGTGATTTTCCATTGTTCTTAGGATAGATTTCCAAGTCCTTGTTATAGTTTACATTACCCTTCATTCATTTGTCCGTAAAGATCCAATCATACTGAAAGTTCATGGAAAAGCCACTACATCTTGCTTCTGACCTTTAGATTTATACTTCTCCATCTGAAAAATGTTCCTTACCCTTTTTCTTATGCATGTTTCAATTCTCAACTTCCAGAAGAAACAGCATAGAATGCACTGTCCGTTCTCTTCACTCTCTGGGTATAGTTACTATTTAAAAAATATTTCTGAGTCAGTTTTCCATCTAAAAATGGAGATGATAATAGCACCTATTTCATAGGGCTATTGTGAGTATCAAATTATGTAATATAGTCAAAATATTTTGAAAAGTGAGTACTAATTAAATTATAGCCTTAAAAATATTTCCTGACTCTCAAATCCCAATAAGATATCATTCAAAAATTTTTATACTTGCCCTATTGTGATTATATACCATATTATATCATATTAAATTGTACATGTATCAAATTGTATCAAAATTTGTAAATTTTTTGATAGAAAAGCCTATGCCACACTCCTTCATGACTTTATAGCTAGATACTACTTAAATATCTGCCACACTGTAGTAGATAGAAAATAAATGTCTTAGAGATAGTAAACATGTATGTATAGATGGATGAATGGGTGTGTTTAGCTTATTAGACTTTTGTTTCTTCAGTATGTGTGTATATATTATTTATTTTAAGCTCTGCAAAGGATGAAATCTTGCCTATTATTTGTTTTGAAATGGTCTTCAATCACAATAATATGTGATGTGCCAGATACACTTGATAAATATACTTCCTTCTTGGTTCATAATTCTTTGTTTCATACTTCAGAATATTATTGTATTCCTCAAGGAAAATAGCCAGAGGGGGGACAAACTGTTATAAAATTAAAACCCATAGTAATAAAAAAATAATTCAGAGTAGAAAAGTTTTTGTGTTATTAGTGCGTTTATTGGGATAAGAATAAGAAAAAAAGGACATTTTAGTTCATATAGGTTGCTTTAAATGATTTAATTTGTTCTGTATTACAAAATAGAAAAATTATTACAGTGATACAATAAAAATCAAAAGTACTAAAGCACTTCTGCTTCTGAAATGATGGAATAAATGTATTTTCCCTATTCCTTCTACCAAGTACAACTAAAAGCCCTTGGCATTATATATGAAACAAATGTAATAAGACTATGTAAGGTGGAAAGAACACGACACACAGGCTAGGTATTGTGGAGTTTGAGATATGACAAGGGGGTGAGTTTCATGTTATTATTGACTGAAAGTTTTTCTCCCTCAAAATTCATATATTGAAGCCCTAACACCTAATGGGATGGTATTTGGAAGTAGGGCCTTTGGGAAGTAATTCGGTTTAGATGAAGTCACTAAGTTAGGGTGCTCATGATGGAATTACTACCCTTACATGAAGAGCCACCAGAGAGCTTCCTTCCTCATAACTTTTCATATGAGGGCACAACAATAAAGTGACCAGCTGCAAACCAGGAAAAGAATCTTCTTAAGAACCTGACCATGGTGACATCCTAATCCCTGGGACTTCCAGTCTCCAAACTGTGATAAAATAAATTTCTGTTGTTTAAGGTCCTCAGTCAATAATATTTTGTTTTGGGAGCCTGAGCTAACTAATACATTGCTGATTCTACTGAAGTTTTTATGTAACNTGGGACTTCCAGTCTCCAAACTGTGATAAAATAAATTTCTGTTGTTTAAGGTCCTCAGTCAATAATATTTTGTTATGGGAGCCTGAGCTAACTAATACATTGCTGATTCTACTGAAGTTTTTATGTAACTTTAATCCCATGCCTAGGGAGGANTGTAACTTTTGTAGATATAGAAAACATTGTTTGAAATTGTATTTAAAAAATGAAGGAAGTAGATAAAGCTATTATAAAAAAAGAAAAAATAATGATTTCAAGAACTATTATTTAGCTATTGTAATTAAGACTATGTGGTATAGGCAAAATGATAAGACATAGAAATCCATGAAATAAAATAAAGAACTCAAATAATACCCCACAAGTGTGATCAACTGATTTTTGACAAAGGTGAAAAGGCAATTCACTGGAAGAATGGGAGTGCCTTTTTAACAAATGGTGCTGTGCCCATTAGTTAATCTTCATCAAAAATAAAAAGTAACCTCCACCTGTACCTCACATTGTATGCAAAAATTAACTCAAAACGTATCATGACTTGACACTCGACCCACAGTCCATAAAAGTGAAGAATACATTGATAAACTGGATTTCATCAAAATTATAAATGTTGCTCTGCAAAAGACCCTGTTAAGATGAAAAGGCAAGATACAGACTGGGAGAAAATATTTGAAAGCCACATATCTGAGAAACAACTTACATTCTATCCTCACTGTATAAAGAACTACAAAATTTAATAATAAAAATCCAATTTAAAAAAAGGGCAAAAGACATGAAAAGGATATACAGATAGCAAATAAACACATGAAAAGATGATAACAGTATCAGGGAAATACACACTTGTATCACCATGAGATATCACTATAAATCTATCAGAAAGCTGAAGTAAAAAATTATATTACCAAATGCTGACAAAAATGCAGCAAAATTGATCTTTGGAAGGCTGCTGGTAGCAATGTAAAATGGTATAGTCACTCTGGAAAATAGTTTGGCAGTTCCTTTAAAAAAGGGGGGGGGAATAAACAGCATATGACCTAGCTAAGACATTCCTAGGCTTTTATCTAAGAGAAATGAAAACATGTCCATACAAAAACCTTTACTAATTGCATATAATAATTTCATTTGTAATAGCCCAAACTGGAGATAATCAAAATGTACTATAATAAATAGAAAAAAATTACAACTTGGGTGAGTCTCCAAGCATTATGCTGAGTCAAAATGATAATCTGAGGAGTTCAAATACCTAACTGTTTATATAACATTCTTGAGATGACAAAATTAGAGAGATTAGGAACACATCAGTGGTTGCAGGAGTTGTGGTGGTATGTGGTGGTATAAGACAAGGGATGGAAGTGACTAAAGAGGTGTAGAATGAAGGTCTTTTTTGGAATGGAAGAGTTCGTTATCTCAGTTGTGGTAGGGATTACAAAAGCCACACATGAGATATATTCATGTAGAACTCTATAGACACACACATTAAACCAGTATCAAATTCTTTCTTAAAATTTTTTGAGTATTGTTAACATATAATGTTACATTAGTTTAGGTGTACAACATAGTGATTGAAAATCTCCATACATTATACTAAGCTCACCACAAGTATATAGCTACCATCTGTATGTAACTATACTATTCCAATATCATTGACTATATTCCCTATGCTGTACCTTTTATTCCTGTGACTTATTCATTCTATAACTTGGAGGCCTGTATCTCCCTCTTCCCTTCACCCATTTTTCTCATCCTCCATCCCCTCCCCTCTAGTAACATCAGTTTGCTCTCTGTATTTATAGGTCTGATTCTGCTTTTTGTTTGTTTATTCATTTGTTTTTTAGATGCATATTTAAGTGAAATCATATGGCATTTATCTTTCTTTGTCTGATTTATTTCACTTAGCATAATACCCTCTATGCCCATCCATGTTGTCACAGATGGCAAGAGCTCATCCTTCTTTATGGCTGCATACTATTCCCCCCAGCCC
>NC_048226.1:53478201-53499269 GCF_002007445.2 Ailuropoda melanoleuca
TTTTGATAAGAATTGCATGGTATCTGTAGATTGCTTTGGGTAGTATGGACATTTTAACACTATTAATCCTTTCAATCCATGAGCATGGCATATCTTTCATTTGTTTGTGTCATCTTCAATGTCTTTCATCAATGTTTTATAGTTTTCAGAGTACTTTTACAGTACTGCGAAAAATCCACTTCTAAGTGGACCTGCACAGTTCAAAGCTGTGTTGTTCAAAGATCAACTATATTTTGATAACATGTGTGCAATTTTATGTAGTACTTTACATGGTAATAATAACTTTGAAAAAATAATAACTTTGAAAAATTGTTTTTTGTTAGCAGTGCTCATTAGAATTCTGTATTTTTTGTTTTTGTTTTTTATTTTGTTATGAAAATCAAATGGAATTCTTACAATAGCCACTGTTATCAGAATTAAAATGCTATATAGCAGGTGAAATGAGTTTCAGAAGAAAGATATTTCGAAGTTCTCCCAGGAGAAAAGAAATCCTTCTAAATTTTAACTTGGATAATACTCTTTAATGGATTCTCACATAAAATTGAATATTTGGAACATTTCCAGTTATAATCTCTAATTCACTTAAAGGAATATAAAACATTTTATACTTATTTTAGAGGTATNTTTTAACTTGGATAATACTCTTTAATGGATTCTCACATAAAATTGAATATTTGGAACATTTCCAGTTATAATCTCTAATTCACTTAAAGGAACATAAAACGTTTTATACTTATTTTAGAGGTATGATATGGACAGTGACTACTTCTTGTTATACATGCATCTTTTCTCTCCACACTTACAATTGTAAAGGGTTAAACACTGTTATAGCATGTCAGTCCAATTTGCCATAAATTAATTGACCATTTAAGCATGGGCTTATTTCTGGGCTCTCTATTCTGATCCATTGATTTATATGTCTACTTTGGTGCCAGTACCATACTGTTGTGACTACTACAGCTTTGTAGTATATCTTGTACTCTGGAATTGTGATACCTCCAATTTTGTTCTTTTTCCTCAAGATGGCTTTAGCTATGCAGGGTCTTTTGTGGTTCCATACAAATTTTAGGATTATTTGTTCTAGTTTTGTGAAAAATGCTCTTGGTATTTTGATAAGAATTGCATGGAATCTGTAGATTGCTTTGGGTAGTATGGACATTTTAACACTATTAATCCTTTCAATCCATGAGCATGGCATATCTTTCATTTGTTTGTGTCATCTTCAATGTCTTTCATCAATGTTTTATAGTTTTCAGAGTACTTTTACAGTACTGCGAAAAATCCACTTCTAAGTGGACCTGCACAGTTCAAAGCTGTGTTGTTCAAAGATCAACTATATTTTGATAACATGTGTGCAATTTTATGTAGTACTTTACATGGTAATAATAACTTTGAAAAAATAATAACTTTGAAAAATTGTTTTTTGTTAGCAGTGCTCATTAGAATTCTGTATTTTTTGTTTTTGTTTTTTATTTTGTTATGAAAATCAAATGGAATTCTTACAATAGCCACTGTTATCAGAATTAAAATGCTATATAGCAGGTGAAATGAGTTTCAGAAGAAAGATATTTCGAAGTTCTCCCAGGAGAAAAGAAATCCTTCTAAATTTTAACTTGGATAATACTCTTTAATGGATTCTCACATAAAATTGAATATTTGGAACATTTCCAGTTATAATCTCTAATTCACTTAAAGGAATATAAAACATTTTATACTTATTTTAGAGGTATGATATGGACAGTGACTACTTCTTGTTATACATGCATCTTTTCTCTCCACACTTACAATTGTAAAGGGTTAAGCACTGTTATAGCATGTCAGTCCAATTTGCATAATTTTTAAAAATCTGTTATTTTACTGCATCAATAACTTTAGGAATGATACACATAATAATTTTTTATATGTGTCATATCTATGTTTATATGAATACATGATTATGGAATATTTTTATGTAATGTACAAGACGTAATGAAAAATATGTAAAGTTTTAGGACAGTTCACTCTTCATATAATATTTATTTTTGCCTCTGAAATACTTATTTCCTTGAGAGCTTTAACTTGTTGCCTCCCTTACTATGTAACAATATAATATGCATGGAATAATATTGAGAATGTTATGGGACTTTTCCCTGCTATCAGTTTCTGCTTCAGTTACTATTAAGAAGATACTTAATTTATTCTTTAAAAACTAGTATATAATCATCTATTATCATTAATGTCATCAGTGATAAAGCGAAGATAAAATTCATTTTGAAACAAATCTGATCATAGTGCTTTCCTGCTTAAAATATCTTAATCTTTATCTTTCCATTATTTTAATATAATAATCTAAATTCTAGGCTTTTCATGATCTAGCTTCTACTGATCCTTGGACACACTGGACTGCAGAAATGAAAAATTAGAAACCCCTAATTCAACCATTGTTATGAAATTGTGATGGGAATTACCGTTGAAGAGAATTAGAAAGCAAAACAGAGAAAGTGTATCAGACAGGAGATTAAAAAATATTATAAATATTTGTAAAAATTTCCTTTCTGAGTTTAGCTCAAAGTAAAACACATCTTTGTTTCCCCAGATACCCTAACTATAGAAATATCCTAAGGCTTTCACCCAACATATTTTTTTCCTTATCTTTGGACCCAAAAAGGCTAGAATAACTTAGGTAAGGCTATGGCTGCCATCATTTAGCTATGAAAGGGATATTGTTTGGAATGTTTTCCTAAACAATATGTCTATTTAATTACTAACATAAATGTGAACAAGGGTAGACCCCTTGAAATCATATTTTTATATATTAAAGTTTAAATACTAAAAACTATATGTATACTATTTTAGGGAATATTTTACAAAACAAGATACATATAATCTATGATTTACTTAAAATATAAGCGAGTCTAAAGAATATTTAAAATAATCAAAGTTGCCAATGTAAAGTGGTTAAATTAGGATGAACGCTTACTAAAATTGAGAAGAATGGGGAGATGAGTGAAGAAAAGCAAGAGGATGAGGAGGAAGTAGATGAGAGGTAAAGATACATTGATTGACATGTAGCTGCTCCATATACTTGTGATATTTTAGGTCCTAGAAAAACTTTCTAAAACCTGCCTCTGAGCTCTCTTGTGTCTTTCTAATATAGTAGTCTCTTATTTTTCTCAAGTTAATTTTAAGTAAAATATGGTGTAACCAAAATTTTTTAACATAACAAATTGGTAAAACCAGAGGTCAACTTTGTTAGAATAATTCAAAATAATCCAATTTTTAACATTAATCCAGGATCTGATTATTTCTTCAACTCCGATGGTGATGCTCCCTTAAATCATCTTATTAATATAAGTGTTCTTGTGCTATTTGAGCAAAACTTTGGAGACAAGAGAAAGTAAGAAGTAACTATGCAATGATGTGGGTAACTTGAATACATGATTCATAGATTTAAATTCATTGCCTTGAAGTCACACATGTATGTGCATGTATGTGTGTATACCATTTGTGTCAACAAATAAAGCAGAAACTTACACTGACTCATAAATAGTGATAAATGTAATTGCTATTATACTGCTGGCCAATTAACTCTTATCTAAAAAAGAAGTGTTTTTTTTTTAACTAAGAAGCTCATGGAGATGACAGCAATTATTACTGTCATATAGTCAAATATAATTTCAGTTCCTCTGGCTTTAACTTGTTAGCTCCCTGTATCTGTAATCAACATGAATGCTGTGTTTTTTCTCACTAGAGTAATATTCTGAGAAAAATATCAAAAGATAAATTTAGATTCCTAATAACTGTGGTTACCTAGCTCTAGTTTTTCTTGCTTTATATCTTAAGGATTCTTACATATTACCTAATAGTTTATGGCCTATGTAATTCTTTTTTAAACCTACTGTTCCAGACACTCCCTTGTTCTCTATCACTTCCTCTTTGAGGATGTATAAATATAAAAATTTTTAAAGAGTGTTACTCTTTACTCGTCAGTTCCCATGTTTCTGTTGTGTCTTTTGAAGTAGGATAAATATTCTAGCCATAGAGTTATGGATAATTTGCCTGTGTGTTTTGGCAACACTGAGGGTTGCAGGTGGGATGGTGACCTGGTCACTGTAAGAAGGACAGTATGTCTGCATAGTAAAAATGAATGAGAGTGAGAAGACCCAGATCATTAATGGCTGTTCAAATGAAGATAAAACAGGTGAATATATGATTCTAGATATCATACATCTGAATTTTAGTGAAAAATAGATGAGCAAGTTCACATTATATTCGGAGGTAAAGAGAGGGACAGAGTTTGGGCTTAATAAGAAAGGAAACTACATAGAGTTTCTGTTTGTTTGTTCTGAATCTCCATCATTCTGAAATAAGGTATCCTACAGTGTAGTTAGTGGCTTTAAGGGAATCAGAATTTATCTTCTATAACCAGAATGCACCTAAGTATCTTTTAAATGTAAAGTATAACAAACCATCCAAACCATGTATTTAGCCTGTAATTTGCAGACCAGTAATTTGGGGTGACATGTGCTGTTCTTCTGGCTTACGCCATTGACTCATGAATCTGCAGTCAGTTGATGCTGGTTTATGAAGGATTTGGCTTGGGTAGTTACAGAATAGGGTTTCTCTCCATGTTGTCTCTCATCCTCCAGGGGGGTAACCCAGGCTTGTGTACACATACACACACACACGGTGGCAACATTTGAAAAGCAGCAAGAGAAGACAGGCCTGGATATACAACCACTTTTGAAGGTTCTGCTTTTGTCATGTTTGTTACTACACCATTGGCCAAAGCAAAGCATGAAGCCAGCCTTAAAAAGGATGGGAAAAAATTCTACCTTTTGGAGGGGAAGAAAATCAATTGCTAGTATGGATTCATAGAGGAGGCAGGTTTGTGGCCAGTTTTGCGCCCAGTTTTGCAATCTATGGCAACATAATTGGGACCTCTGGTTAAACTTGGGTAAACAATTAAATCTGAACTGTTCTTTTCCTCTAATGCTATGCATAAAACCAAAACTTCCTTGTCATAAAGGTAAACCTTACAAGAATATTACTTCAGGAGTACTAAGAAATCAGATTAGCCATAGAACATTCTCTCCACTTGTTTACTTCTTTGTCAAAAGTTAAATCATTTTAATCTATAATTAGACATAATAATGAACATAAAATAAAATAAAAGTAAATGGAGGAGGGAGAGTCCATATCTTTAATATATCATTCAAAATTAATTAACAGTTTTAGTGCAGTTACAAGCAAAATTGTAATAGCTTGGCAAACTCCTTAGAATCATCAGGAAAAGAACTTGCAAGAACATTATAGAGGCAATTTCCCAGACAGTTTTCCCATTCAGTGGAGGGACATTCAAAGGGGGAGAAAAGACATCTACTTATACAACACAGAAAAAATTCCTTTGAACTATGCACTTATTTTATTAGAAATGTTAAGTTAACTGTGCATCTGAGCAAATAAACTGCCTATTTTTCCTCTTGTACTCATGGTCCCAGGACAGAGGCAAGTTGTGTTTTTGTTTTGTTTTATTTTTTTAAAACAACTTCAAAATAATGTCACTGTTCTAGTCAAGTTATGCAAATCAAAAATCTTATATACAAAGCAGAAATAGGAGGTGGTTCCAAAGCTGGAATATCACCAATATATTATTAGTATGTTGTATCTTGTAACTTCAAAATAATCTTCAAACTAGTGAGAGTAAAAGAAAGTGAAAACATGTAATTTGACTACTGGCAATAGATTTAAACAGTTTTGTTGATTGAAAGGACTGCATTACTCATTCCAAGAAATGTTTGCTTATTTTTTTTTTAATCCTGTTAACTACAGATGGCTTGTAGGAACTAAACTTTGGCAAAGTCAATTGAGACAGTGACTCAGAAATATTCACTTCTATAACTTTGTGTTCTCTAGATATCATCCTTTATTTCACTAGGTTTTATGAAAATTTGTTTAGACATTTTTAGACAATTTTCCTTTAAATAGAATTTTGGGAGAAAGATCTATTTTGCTACACAAGGGGAAAATTATTTTTCTGGGAAAAAATTACTCTTGAAGATTACATAAAAGAACCTAGAAGTCGTTTGCATTTTATTTTATTTTTTATTTTTTTAAAGATTTTATTTATTTATTTGAGAGCGAGCAGAGAGAGGGAATGCACACGGGTGGTGGAGAGGGGCAGAGGGAGAAGCAGACTCCCCGCTGAGCAAGGAGCCCCATGCAGGACTTGATCCCAGGACCCCGGGACCAGGACCTGAGCTGAAGGCAGTTGCTCAACCGACTGAGCCACCCAGGCGCTCCCACTTGTGTTTTATTGATAGTGACTTTAAGTTGCTTTGATTTATTTCTTGAGTCTATGTCTCTGGAGGCTGGCTGGATTAAGTGCGTCTCTATTCATGTGAAATAACCACATCATTAAAGTAAAATGTCTGTCTAATCTCAGAACCAAATGGTGAGCAAACTACACAATGTACATGGCATGACCGACACCATTTCTGGTGCAATGGAACATGCCAACGCACTGAAGAGCCAAAGAATCCCCAGAAATTGCCTACCACATTGAGTGATCCTGTCCCTTAACATTCTCAATATAGGTCTGCGTGAGATACCAGTCTAAACACTGGATCTGGTGCTATTCTATATCTTTTTAAATCTCATTAGGTAAGTCTTAAGGGTTTTGTTAAATAAGTATTTCCAAAAGTATGAGACATTATATACTGATATTATTGGACATTATATGGAAAATAAGTTTATTGTTGTCACATTTTGGGAGGATCACTTGTTACTGTGAAGTTTCTCATTAAACATGATTTAATGGATGATATGTATTTTTGAGATGGGAAAATTACACCCAAAACTCTCAAAACCTTTATTGTAGCTCCTCTCCTCATCATCCCAAATCATGAAGTATTTCTAGGCAGAAAAGACTGTATGACAAAAAACCTTTGAAATTTACCATTTGTAAATTCTGTGGCTGAACTATAATCTGGGAAACTGTGGTGTATAAATTAGTATAGCGTATTGTCAAAAACAAAAACATGAAAATTAAGGTTAGTCGATATTGATACTATTCAATAGAATTTTTACCAGTGATGGAAATACCATTCATCTGCGCTCTTCCGTATGATAGACACTAGTCACATGTGCTTATTAAGCACCTGCAATGCGATCACAGACAGTTCCCAATTTACAATGGTTTGATTTAGGATTGTTTGTCTTTATAATGGTGCAAAAACAATACTCATTAGGTAGAAACTGTACTTCAAATTTTGATATTTTCCCAGGCTAGCCAAATGCAGTATGATTCCAGGCAGCATCAGTGAGCCACACTTCCCAGTCAGCCACAGGATTATGAGGTTAAACAACCAATACACTTGCAACATTGTGTACCCATTGAGCCATTCTATTTTTCACTTTCAGTACAATATTCAATAAATTACCTGAGCGATCTAACACTTTATTATAAAATAGGCTTTGTGTTAGATGATTTTCCCCTACTGAAGGTAATGTGAGTTTGTTGCATATTTAAGGGAGGCCAAGCTAAGCTATAATGTATAGCATTTTCAATTTATGATGGGTTTATTGGGATGTAACACCATGGTAAGTGAAGGAAGATCTATATTGTGATTGAGAAACTAATTTTTAAATTTTATTATTTTAAGTCAATTTAAATATAAGTAGCCGCATGAGGCTAGTAGCTACCTATGTAGCTAGTTGCTACTTGGTCAAATATTTTAATTTAAACAATAACTTTTACTCTGTTGAAGATACTAAGCATAACTATGAAGGAAAACATTGTTAAAAATTATACTGGCATTGAATTCATAGTATCAACAGACTGCAAGCATCAATATGAAACCATTTCTATTCAGACTCTTATTTTTAAATATCACTGTATAGTTTTATAGAAAAAAATAAATGAAAATAATCTTTACATTTGACTTGAAATTCCTAGTAATCACTTGAAAATCTCAGGAATCACCATTGCCAGTATTTTCCTAGCACATAGTAGGTATTCAGTCAATATACAGGTTTTCCCTGATCTTTGAAAGTATAGAGTTCCTGTGAAAACTTTTGTAAGCGAAAAGGGCATAAAGGAAAGAAACAACTATTGTTAATTAATATGGAACAGTTTTTGAGGACTTGTGCTCAGGAGCTTTTGCTTTTAGTAAAGTATGACTTGGAAAAATTCTTATTAAGCGTTCAGCAAAAACTATCAGATGCTCTGATTCTTTGAATGTACAATTCAGCCTTAGACCAATTTACTTTAGGCGGGGAAGACCACCAATATTGCTCTTATCAAGGCTTGAAATATAAGCCTCCAGCTAAATCAGTTTCTGGTTATTCACAGGAAGGCCTGGGAGGATTTCTGGTCTTCTGTTTCCTCTGTGAGGGTGTTTTTTTTTTCCTCCCCCCTGCCCCCGGGAGGGGGGCATCTGCCTTGTTTAATAATTAGAGTATAATCTTGGGAGGGAAGAAAACCTCTTGGCAGCCAATCAGGTTTTCTTACTGGGGTTGTGAATGGCCAAGTAAACCATTTCAAAATAGATAGCTATACTAACCAGTTTTATTTACTCATTTCCCTATTGGTCTTCAAGCCATTCTAATTATAATTTCCCCTCCCATTTCTCTACTTAGTCATTGCTGATAACGAAAAGTCTTCTATGAAAGTTAACTTGACAGTTTTTATTCTCAAGTTTACTTGGTCTCTGAAAACTGTTCCACGTTGTCACCACTTACTGTGTTTACCACTCTTCTGCCCTTGTGTCCAAGACAGGGCCCTCCTGTTTTCACCCTAATCCTTTTCCCTAATCCACCTTAATCTCCTTTCAGCATCATCTTCCTTTAATTTTTGTATAAATTGTTGCCTGAGTCTTAGGGTTTTGTTTGTTTTCTTTTCACTCTATTTTCTCCTTAAGTACTTTTCCCAATGCACATGATGTCATGTATTGCCATATGAAGATGATTTTCATGTTTATATTTTCAGCCTGATTTCTTCCCTGATACACAGACCTTTAAACTAGCTTCTCAGGTAATATCTTGAAATGGATGACTGAAAAGCACCTTGTAAGCAATAAGTTCCCAGAAAAATTAATATTTCTTTCCCACCACTATCCCTCCAACCATTCAAGGCAAAGAGTAAAAAAGTCACCCTTCTTACCTTCTGTACTCATCACTCTCTATTTTCAATCTCTGACAGTTTTACCTCTAATTCATTCACTTTACATTTTCTCTGACAGAACATTATTTTAAAATGGCATCACTATTTTTCCATATAGATCCAGGAACCTCTTACCCTTCTTCCTACATAAGACACACTTCCCTTCAGTCTTTTTGTCATGTAACATTCAGACTAATTTTTGAAATTGCAAATCTGATCGTGTTACCTATTTAAGCATTCATTGGTTTCCGGTAGCCATAAGGTGATCCAGATATTTAAAATTATGTACAAGTTCTGCAGAATCTGGTCATTTCTTTCTTACCTAGGGTTATTTTGTATGTCAGACTTTTAAACACACTGTATAACCCATTCTGGATCATGTTCTAGAGGAACTGTTACCATTCTATTTGTCCTAACTGGTGTATTTCCTAAACAAAGAGTACATGTCATCTCAGAATATCTTGCCCAAGGTTGGAGCTAGGAAATAGAGGGATAAATAATTGAAATCCTTTCTTTCTTTCTTTCTTTCTTTCTTTCTTTCTTTCTTTCTTTCTTTCGATTTATTTATTTGAGAGAGAGAATGCATGGGCACATGAGGTGGGGGAGAGGCAGAGGGAGAGCCATTTTCAAGCAGACTCACAGCTGAGTGCGGAGTCCAGCTTGGGGCTCTATCTCATGAACCATGAGATCATACCCTGAGCCAAAATCAAGAGTTGGAGGCTTAACCAACTGAACCACCCAGGTGCCCCCACTTCCTTCTTTCTTAACAAAACTCGGTTGGCCTTTTTTCATTTATTAGCTTAGGAAGTTTGAAATTGAGTGCCAAGTTTGACAATGCAGATGAGCTAGAGGAGTGTTGGGGGGTCAGTGAGACAACCACCAAAATAATTGCAAGGAAACTTGATTTTCAGTATATGTATTTATATGAATATAATATATTATGCACATATATCATATCAGTATTTTTTTCTAGGAAGTATACGTCATTATTATAAATGATTTTTTAATAAGTGAAATCACAGCACATGGAACATTATAAATTTATTTCTTAAGATAATATTTCCTACTGATATATCGTATAATAAATTTACTAACTTTAGGTATTAAAATACTAAGTATACTAGCAGGAATTTCTAATCATAAGTTTAAGAAAATTGATGCTATAAATATTACGTATTTAAACACTGAGATTATTGTGCTGAAGCTAAATCATAGGCTACATATGTATAAGAGAAATTATTGTGTTGAATGTGATATAATAAACCCTTTTTTAAAAAACTTAAATGTATGTCTTAGGCTATGCTGAAATCTGAGAAATGACTGTAAAATATAGTTTTAAGAGAAGGCAGGTTCTGATTTCCAAGAGGTGTTGGAAACTACACCTGGCATGATCTAGATCAGATCCTTATGTGTTTAAGCTTTGGCACTACTTTTTTTTTCTTTTCTTTTCTTTTTTGTTTTTTTTTTTGGGGGGGGGCACTAATTTTTTGACTACAACACAACCCAGGTTAAATCCAGCTATAAACCTATTGTGTGCTGCAAGTGCATAGCTCAATGTGGCTGGAAGAATGATTAACTACATGATTTTTAAATTTATGCCCAGTAAGGTTAAGTGAGAGTGAACTTCTAATGCTGCCTAGAAACCATTTAATATGTATCTGGTACGCCTTTCTGCCATGTCCTGTTATCTTCTCGCCACTTCTCAAATTCCTAACACCTCCTTCCCATCTTCAGTCATACCTGTTGACTATGTTTTCTATTTCTCTGAGACAAGAAGAAGCAATAGGAAGTCATTCCATAGGCCAGCAGGACCAAGCAGCCTCTGTGACACATAACTCTGCCTTTAGTTCATTGCTATATAAATGGCTTCAGCCTCTCTCTAAGGCCAAGCCTTTGTGCATTAGATTTTGTCTCCTCTCATCTACTCAAGATGGCGACTCCAACAATTCTTCTCTCTCTCCCTGAATCCTTCTTAGTTTATTTCTTTTTCTCAATGATACATTTATTTGCAAATCATATTAATCCAGAATTCAGCCACTGCTTACCACCACTGTGGCCACCAACCATCCTGATGTAAGCTATCATCATCATCTCTCATCTAGATGATCAAAAAACACACTCCTTACTTGTATCCCTGCTTCAGCCCTTAACAGTTTAATCTCAAAACAGAGCCAGATTCTTTTAAAATATAAGTCAAATCATGTTAAACATGTTGGCAGAATCCTCTAATGGTTTTCTAACTCACTGAAAGAATCAGCACAGTGGCTGATAATGCCCAACATTGTTTCCTTGTTAACTCTCCAAATCCATATCCTGTTATTCATTTTGTCTTCATATTTTTTCATAGTCATTAGCCTTTCTGCTGTTTCTGAAGCATGCCAAGAATTCTTTCACCCCAAGGGTATTTAATTTGCTATTCCCTCTTTCTATAAATCCCTTAATTCACTTTCTTACTTCCTTCAGGTCTTTATATATATTCTACTTTCTCAATGAGACCTCCTGTGCATTCCTCTTTAAAACTGCAGCCTCTACTCCTTCATACTCAGTTTCCTTTTACCTGCTTCATTTTTCCCTGAGCAGTCATGGCCATCTACTGTAGTTTATATTTTATTTGTTTTTATACTGTCCATTTTCTTTGCAATGCAAACGCTAGGAAAGCAGAGATTTTTTTTTTCTTTTGTTTGCTACTGAGGCCCTAGTACTTAGACTCATGGTTGGTATATAGAAAGTGCTGATCAAAGTATGTTGATTGAAAACATGCTTTTAGGAATTTATGTATTTAAAATATCTCTAGTTAAGACACAAAATTCAGCCAAAAGTCGCTTAGTCTTTAGTAGATCCCACCTCTTACATTCTCCTGAGATAGGATAGGAACTTTTAATCTGACATTCTAAGTCAAATGCAGCCTAAAATAAGAGCTACCCTGAGAACTATAATTCTTGGCCATGGACGTGACATTTGAACCTCAACCTTTCAGTCTAAACTAACTAGGAATGACTTTCTCATGTCCTTCTCACAATAAACTTTATTTGCAGTCTCAGATGACAAACTAGACATGGAAATATTATGCTTGGCTTTTGTCTCTAGGTATGCTCCTCCAGGCCAGACTAAGAAATACGGGTCGTAAGGGTAGTACTACTTTAGCTACAGCTGTATTTGTTTTAGAGATAATTAGTTTTCCATCTGGCATTTGAGAGAGTGTTACATTTGCTTTAGGGAGAAAACAAAGAAACTATCACTATGGTGTAACCAAGCAAATTCTTCCGATGTGCAGTGTAGCAATGACATATAGCACTTACTGTATAGTGTCTCAGCAGTTACAGTGATAAATGGGTAAACTAACTCTGTTTATATGGGCAAAGATCTGTGCAGAAAAATCTCAGTAAACAGCTATTACTGTAGTTGGCAACCTGCTTCATTGTGCATTAATTTACTATGCTTATCAATTGGGTGAATCCTGAATTCAATTTGAAAACTAATTTAACACGTATGAATTTATAATGAACAACTTAAAGTGATAAGATGCTTACCTATTTAGGTGGAAGTAAGAGCTCTAGAAAATTAAAGGCATAAATTCTAATCACATCTTTCAAGAATAAAATGCAGTATGGCTTGGAAAGTCATTAAGCCACACATATGTAAATGCACCAACAAATGTATGCAAGAAGGCTGTGATACTCATGGTACTCTTGTTAAAAATAAAGCTCTTACTAATTGCTTATGAAAAATGTATCTAGGATAGAATAGCAATAATGTTATCAAAGTTATTGAGAAACCCTTGTAGGAGGAAAAGGCCAGATAACAAAGGCTGTCAGTGTTGGCAGATGGAACATTATTATATGCTGCAATGGGTTTATCTTTCCTGCCTGTTTCATCATGTGGCATTTCAATAACCCAGTACCAAAATGAAGCTTTACTATGTATCTTCAGTCAGACATTCTCATAATAACTAGAGCAGCAAGTATGCACCCTAATGTTGAATCTAGCTTGTTCCAGCTGGTATTTCAAAACAAGGTTCTTAGATATCCCCAAATGGAGGCAAACAAGAAAAGGTAATAAATCCATGACCATCACTTCTGTTTGAATAATCATGATTCATTTCAGAGCCATTAGAAATACAGACAAGAAAGCTTTCTTTTGATGTTTCAGTTTCAGGTTTCAGTTCTGAATTGCATAGCCAATAATGCTTTGAAGGATTGTCACCCAAATCCTAGAGTAAAACAAAGAGTAGGCAAACAGGAGTAGAAAAGATTGGTAAACTAACATAACAAAAACGATCATTGTATATATTTTATATTGCTAATTCATTTAGAGGTAATAGTTCTAATATTCTACTAGGATAAATTTGAACTCTTTACTTGAAATTAAAATTTCAAGGACTTTTTCTGTTAAATTAGTTTTCAGTACTTAGGACGTAATCTAAAGAGAAGAGCTTTGAAAATGTTTAATAATAAAATAAAGTTTCAAATAAAAATATTATAACCAAAAATAATGTGAGATTTATTGCTTTCATATAAATACATTAATGCAGTATTCCCAAAACTGCACTTATTGTATTTCATATAAATACATTAATGCAGTATTGTATTTCAAACATGTATTTCAAACAATGAGTAACAACATGACTCTCAATTTAATAAATATACTCAAAACATTAGGCCAGCGAGAGGGCACCATTCATGCTGGGGCAAATCTGTCTAAGTCTTCCATATATTTTTCAAGCACAATTAAAAAAACTAACATTCATTCCACTACATGATTGGCGGCTTTGATGTTTTCTTTTCCAAAACTTCTGAACTTGGAAATATGGCCATGCTAAGGAAAAAAATCAATTGCATGTGTTTCCATTTGTTCAGTTATTAAGTCCAGAATAGGATAAGATCAGGTCCTGCATAATGTTAGATTAATTAGAGAGTAAGTGGAAAATTAGACTTTAAAACTTTAATAAAAATTATCACATTGATTTTAATGAGGAAGGCATTCCAAAATCTTAGAAAATGTTCTTAATTATTTGAATTTCATTAAAAAATATTCTTACTCATTCAGTAGCATATTCAATTATTCCAAAATAATTTAATCTTTGTTTTTAGTGAAATGAAAGTACTAAAGTCTAGTTTCTGAAAACTTTGTCTATTTAGCTAACACTTTACTGAAAACAGGCTATTTTGTTACAGCTGGTAACAGCAAACTGTGGAGAGACACAAGTCTTTATTGTAATTTCAGAAGTCTAATCATGAGTTATTGCCGGTTGCATTAAGACTAAGAACTGTAGTTGCATGATGCAAATGCATGAAGTCATTTCACAGGAGGAAGGGCACTCTACACAGCTAAGAAGTGATCAGATTTTCCACAATTGGATAGATATTTTTAAACTCAATATATAAAAAAATTTTTTGCTATTACTCTTTTCCCATTGCAATTAAATATTTCTACCTTGTCTGACTTCTTTTTGTCTCAGAAATCGTTCACTTGCCCAAGTGAGAGAAACCTACAACTTCAGAAACCTGCCATACATGGTCCTCCTGTTCAAATCACCTCATTTTCCTTCTCATTTGTCTATTGCCCACTTCTTCTTTATAGCCACTACATCTACTTTAGTTCAGACCATTGGCTGTCTCATCATTTCTCTTTTAGTTGGCTGTAATGTCCACCTAAATGTTTTAATTTGTTTTTAAATCTCTAACCAAAGTCAGCTTGATAAAGCACAAAAATATGAGTCTGTTCCTATACTTATTAAAAATCTTTAATGGCTCTGCATTCAACATAGGGTAAAATCAGAAGCCCCTAGGGTAACACACAAGCAAACATTCACCTGTTCCCTCCTAGATCTCTAGCCTCCCCAGTTGGCAGAATTGCTAACCCCCGAAATTATACCTCTCAGACATGCTGAATTATTTGCAGTTGTCCAAATAACTTTCTTTTCTCTGGGCTTTATATCTGTTCTCTTTTTTATTTTATTAGTACTTAATTTTGTACATCAATAGCTTTTCCAGGTGGCAATTTTGTTATCCCTCCAAAACTGAATCAGAACCCTTGGAAAGTTTAAATATATGGAAATAAATAAATAAATAAATAAATAAATAAATAAATAGTTTAAATATACCCATATATGAATTATGTTGTAGCTGTGTTTTGACCTGTTTTTTTTTAATTGTTAACTCTTTCAATGAATAAATGTTGTGTTGCTCCATTACCTAGAATACTACAGATTTCTAATGCTTGTTTACTGAACAGTTTAGGGTAGTTTCATTCACTAATACTGGCTACCATTTATTTATGCCTATTATGTATATTGCATCTAGCATTTTAAAGCTATCAGTCCATCCATTAAGGTTTAAATATGATTTGGCATCATTTTTCTTTTGTCTGTTACAACTCTTTAATGTTAAAATCATTTATTTTGCTATTTTTATAGAGGAGTAAAGGTTTAGAGAGTGTGCATAATATGCTGAAATTAGGGAGCCACTAAGTAACAAAATTAGGACTTTTAGGTTATATTATTTTAAATACTACGAAATTTCTATTCTATCTCTAGTTTTCTTTATAGTCCCCCATGAAGTTTGCAATGCAGAAGACTTTAGGTACTTAAACAATTTTGAATATTTTAAATATGGTAAATACGTAGTTGGATGAATGAATGAGAAAATTCATAGCATTTAAATTAAATTCAGCTCATATACCCTATCATTATATCAAGTTTAAAGGAGATAATTCTAGGGGCACCTGACTGGCTCAGTTGGTAGAGTGTGTGACTCTTGATCTCAGGGTCATGAGTTTGAGCCCCACGATGGGTATAGACGTTACTCAAAAAATAAAATCTTTAAAAAAAAATAAGGTGATAATTCTAAACAGCGTTCCAAGAACTGTCTCCTTACTCTCTAAAGTAGTAGATATTGTTAGAATAAAAATTATTTCCAATGTGAGCCAGCTACTTCCATGTCAAAATTTTATGAGGTTGCAAATTTATTTTCATGGGGAAGCCAATTTATTTTGTTATAAGTAATTGGGAATTATATGCAGGAGTTGTTAAAAATTACAATGTCATCTTGTCAAAACAAATGGGGAAACAGATTATATATAAACATGTGTATTTTACTATATTTCCATTTTAATATAAATATACATTCATATTTATATTTATGTGATCACATCTGCTTAAATGCAGTTTTGGATTTCATTTTTAATTTTTTGTATGTAAATGTTAATTTTAAAGTGTTTCAAGTGTGCATTTGCATAAAGTAATTAAACCCATGATAGGGAGAAAAGAAGAATAAAACAGGTTAAATGAACAGAACAGGAAATCTCTGCAGAATAGAATCACTACCTGACATTCAAGAAACATATTAAAAATTAGGTTACCTGGTTAAGGCATCTGGATGATATGCTTCCTCCCAATTCTTCTATCTATGCTTATAAAATTTAAGGATGCTGTCTAGCTGACAAAAATCACACAGCTTGGCATTTAACTTACAAAAGCAAATGGTAAATGATAAAATATAGCATGGAGATAGCATGTTAAATAGAAAGAAATTAAATGCAAATCGGAAAACAAAAGTATACCAAAGTTATGAAGTTTCCCTCTTGACCCCTAAGAAATTATATTCCTCAATGCATACGTTTCAGGAAGCACAGATGCAAATAATAAAATAATCTGATATTTGAATAAACACCACAAATGTAAGAGATGCTATGGCATCTGAATACTTAAGCAACTGTAGATCTGCTAATTTGTAATGCAAAGTTCTCAATCAGATTTTTTAAGAATGAGTGAGAATTCAGTAAAACCTCAAAATGTCTAGGACTGAGAAAATCTCGATAGAATACCTCATCCTTCTCTCTCTCTTTCTCTCTCTCTCTCTCACACACACACACACACACACACACACAAAACCATCACCACAACAAAGAACATAAGGAAACTCTGAAATGTGTTGGATAAGTCTACACCCTTGATTGTGCTGGTATTTTGACAGTTGTTTGCAAATGTGCAGTTCTTTGTATATTAATTATACCTCAATAAAACTATTTAATTTTAGCGGAAAAATGAAGTCCTTTAGAGATACAGATGTTCTTATGTTTGTACAGTAAAATTTAAGTGAGTCTCTCCTTTGGGAAAGGCACTGTGCTGATTTTTACAGGCATGTGCTGGGGCTCATGGATTTGCTTTATAATTAGCATTTCAATACATATTTTAAAGTTACATTTGAATATGCACCTCACTTTTTCTGATGTTTATTCTTTCGGAGAATCACATCATATTATTAGTAGGCCAGAGCCTACATTAAATTTAGGGCAAAATGGCTTGATGTGAATATGAAAGGAAATATAGGCACCACAAAATGAAGTCAACAAAGTCAAGAAAAGAGAGTTTATGTAGGGTGGTTGATAGTTACAAATGCATGGAGGTGAAGCAAAAGGAGGGGAGAAAAGAGATTCCTTGGATTACATAATTATTCAGTCCCAGATAATTTTGGAGTTCATGTTTCAGTACATAAATTGAAGACAAGGAGATAGTTATTGGCTGTAAGGCGTTAGATCTCACAGGAAAATATTCAGATTTCAGTTTCTTGTTGATAGGACTGGTGCAAACAATAGACTGACAAAGAGTGTGAATCTCCCAGTATTCCTTGGTTCTGTCTTCACATGGTAGTTTGATATCACCATTATGGGCGTATTTACATCACAGAAACTTACAGGACTTTCTGTACTTTCCCTGAAGAGGCAATATTAAATTTTGCCCACACACCACTGTTCATTCCTTTAATGATTTGATTGCGACAAATACTTGTGTGTGTGTGTGTGTGTGTGTGTGTGTGNTTTTGCCCACACACCACTGTTCATTCCTTTAATGATTTGATTGCGACAAATACTTGTGTGTGTGTGTGTGTGTTTGTGTGCATGCAGTGTTCCTGTACAATCATTTCTGCCTGTTTTTGAAATACATAGAAATGATAATCTGAGAATTGCTGAAATTGCTTGAAGGTTGGTATTTAAATGCATCTATGTTATTTTATATAACTGTTCTCTAATGTTCTATTATATGGATGTACCACAATTTCTTAGTTGTCAAGTCTATGATATTTGGATTGTTTCCCACTTTTCATTACTGTTAACAGTGCTAGACACATTTTTGTATCAATTTCTTGCTTTAAATATATGGCATTTTCTCTTGCATTTATAGCTAGAAATAGAATGATTCCTAATTGTTTAGAATTTTTTAAATAATGCCAATTTTTGTCCAAAGCAGTTCTAACAATTTACATGCCCACCAGAAAAAAAATTAATTCCTATTCTTTGTATATTTTGATTATTATCATAGGTTTTAATTCTTTCCAGGTGATGCAAGTTGACTGGATCTGAGCACCCAGAGGGGGTCCTGCAGGACCAGCCAAGTAGGTCCTTGGCTTTGCACAGGATGGAAATCAAACATGAGCCAAGAAGAAGTGAGGGCAGAGTTTATTGAATGTGTAAGTGATAGAGTATAGCAGAGGGAGTGTCTTGGAGACTCAGAAAGGAAAGGAGAGATTGAGGTCTGTAGTTTTTATAGAGGACAGTGGTCAAGTATGTGTCTCTCAGACATCCAGGAACTGGTCAAAATAAGGACACATGCTCAAGTGTCTTCCATGTCACTTATGCCCTGGAGCCAGGGGTCTTGGCATCAAGGTGTCTGGAGTCAGTGGTCTTAGAAAACATACATGACGACCTCTCCTGGTCACTCCTTAGATGTTATCTGTTGTGCTAGAAGACTCCAAAGAAACCTTAACTCCATGAGCTTTATAAGGAGGAAATACATTAAGGCATGTGCGAGGCAGAGGTGTGGACCCTAGCAAGAATAGAGGCAGCAAAAAAAGCAGTCTTTTATGGAGTAACTTCAGTTTCCCTGTCTCATGGGTACATGAGCAGAAAGTCTGATTTTGATCGAATTTGCATTTCTTTAATTAATGGTTTGTTTGGGCTTCTTTTAATGTGTGTGTGTGTTTGTGTGTGTGTGTGTGTGTGTGTGTGTGTGTGTGTTTAAAGCCATATGTATGTTATTGTCTGTGAATTGTCAGATCAAGTTGTTTGCCGTTTTTCTATAGATGGTTTCATTTTTTTATTTATTGGTAGGAGTTATTTGTTGTTTTTTAAAGATTTTATTTATTTGAGAGAAAGAAAGCATGCATGAGGTGCACAAGCAGGGGGAGGGGCAAAGGGAGAGGGAAAGAGACCATCAGACTCCCCGCTGAGCATGGAACCCAACAAGGGGCTCCATCCCAGGACCCTGAGATCATGACCTGAACTGAGGTCAAGAGGCAGTCACTCAACTGACTGAGCCACCCAGATGCCCCTGATGTTACTATTTTGTTAACTGTGTTAGCTAATTTGAACAAGTATGTACATGCTGATTGTTTACAAATACTTTCCATCCTTATAGATGCATGTCCATGCTTTGTTGGTTACTAAAATATTTGAATATTAGTCATAGATTATACATTATAGTTACCCTTTAACTAGGTTAAGCTTCTCTTTCACTTATTTAAGATTGTTTTGATAAACAGAATTTCTCATTTTAGATGTATTTGAATTCATATACATATATGCATACATGTATATATTGATTATATTATGTTGACATTTTGGTGAGAGAGTGTTAAGAAATCCTTCCCTACATCAAGATTGTAATGTGTTTTCCTATACTTTCTTCTAAGAGACTTGAATATATTTCCTTTCTTCTCTCTCCTTCCCTCTCTTCCTCCCTCCTTCCCATTCTTACTTACTCCTTTCTTTTTTTATAAGGGTAAACAATCTTTTTCTAGCTCCCTAATTGTTCAGTGTATTTGATTCTTGACAATGTTATGCTTCTTTGTCAGATATCAACATTTCGTCCATATGCATGTCTGTTTCAAAACTTGTCTTTTATTGCCTTTGATTTATCTCTTCCTACACTAGAACAACACTGTTGTGTTATTATAGATTTATAATAAATCTTGATATATTTTAGAGTGATTCCCTCCTCTTTTCTTCAGTCTTGGATAGTCTTTGATGTTTGCACTCCTGTGTTCAATTTAGAATTAGCTAGGAAAGGCCATAAAAACTTTATTTGAAGTTATATTAGAATAGCATTAAATTTCTAGAACAATTTTGAGAGGATGACATCCTTATGGCAATTTTTCTATACATGAACTTTTCCTATTAAAATAAATATTTTGGTGGTCTTTAATATCTTTCACTGTAGTTTTCTAAGTTTTAATGCATAGGTTTCACCTGAATTTTTGTTGGATTTTTCTCAATTAATTTGCAGTTCTGTAACTGAACCAACATGAATTTTCTCCTTGGAGAGTCACAGATAAACTAGGTGGAGTCGTTGCACAAAGTAAACTTCATTTGCAGCTAGTAAGGGGATCATGGGGAATAACTTGCAAAGCCATGACTCCCCCAGCAAGGGTGGATAGGTTCCTTTTATTTGTTAGGATGAGTACTTAAAAAGGGAGCCTTGTCACCATATGTAGAGACAAGGATAAGGTTTCACATGCACCTTAGGGAAACATGCCTATACGTACATGGTATATTATGTAAATGAGGCTTGTGATCCTCTTTGGGTGGAGATTTTAGTATTATAATGAGGTAGAGGTAATTGTTGGTCATTCTAGAGGTGCATTTGCACAGAAGAAGGCAAGGAGGGATATGCTCACACTGGTTTGGGTGGTCTGGGTCAGCGGGAGGTATTGTCAGGACAGTTGCTATCATTTGAGGGGTGGTTTTGCTTTCCATTTGTCTGAATTAAGAGTAAGCTGGAAAGAAGAGCTTAAGAAAAAACGTGGGACAGAGTTCTCTGAGTACAAGCAGGTGAGCAGTAAAGGTCAGGTCTGGGGGTCTAGTTGGTGACAGTTTTATTTAAACTTTATTATTATGTTTCTGTTTCTTGTTCTGTTCTGTTTCTTTTTTT